>NC_059285.1:2414121-2429121 GCF_017591435.1 Portunus trituberculatus
TCAGAGTTCATAGCGTCTCTCTCTCTCTCTCTCTCTCTCTCTCTCTCTCTCTCTCTCTCTCTCTCTCTCTCTCTCTCTCTCTCTCTCTCTCTCTCTCGTTATCTATCTCTCCCCTACTAATGGCCAGCTTTACATCAATATCTCTAAGGCAGGTGTCTAACCACGAGATATAACATTGGTGGCAACGGTGGGATAACTCAAGGTGTGGGATGCGGAGAGGGATACACATGCATGACAGTTTTTTGTATGTATAAAGTATTCGTGACTTTAATTATCTCGTTCTTATCTTCAGTGTAATCTTTCCCTTCATTCCAGTCCATTCCAGTTTTTTCCTTCTCTCTCCATTCCTCCCACCAGTTCATTTTTTTTCTTCCATACTGTTATTTCGAACTCTACCTCTATTTTTCTCATTTTTTTCTCAATGTCTTCAATTCAATCTTTTCCTTCTTTGCAGTTCCATTAAATTCTTTCCCTGTCTTTCCATCCCTATCCTCACCCTTCCAGACACACACGCACCCTCACCTCACCTTTCAGACAGGTAGACACCCCACCACCTTCTAATTAAGCAGCAGTGTCCAGCATTTCTTTATTTAGCCACTGGCCTTCACTTCACGCTTGATGGCCCTTGTGATGACAGGGAAGACGAGACTTCCCCTTCTTTTTCCCTTCAGCACCCCCTGGCAGGCCTTGGCGGGCGTGAAGGTGCGAAGGATGGGAAATAATGGGTGATGAGGGGTAAAGGAGAGGTAAAGGGGAGATTAAGAGGGATGAATGTAGTGAGTTAACTCGTGAATACTGTTGTGGAGTGAGTGGTGAGACAGTGGTGATTAAATTAAAGGGAAAGGAGTAGAATAGGTTGATTGATTGACAGGTAGATGTGATATGATAGATAGCTAGAGAATGAGATATAGGAGAAATAATTTGCAGAGAGTGGTGGATATGATAGATGAATATTATAGAAAGAAGATGGGTATAGATTGATTGAAAAAAAAATAGATAGATAGAAAGGGAAGATTAGAAGATAAAAAAAAGGAGTAAAGAAAAGAAAGAAAGAAAAGAAGATATGAATAAAACACTGTAGAGGGAAGATAAAAGAATGAAAAAAAAAAAAAAGAAAGGTAGATAAATGAAAAAAAAAGGCAAACAGATTGAGAGGAAGATACAAGTAGAGTAAGATAAAAGAGTAAGGAAGACAAATTGATATAGATAGTTTGAGAGGAACATAGACTAAGACAGATGGATATATAAAGAGTGAATGAAAAATGAATTGAAACTGACAGACCAAAGAAAACAAGAGTAAGAATAAGAAAAATACATAAAAATAAAATCATACACTGCTCTTAGAAAAAAAAGAAAAAATAACATGAAATCAATGAAAAAGGATAACAAATGCAAAGGAAGGGAGGAGAGATAGTAAACGATAAACATAGGAGGAAGAGAAACAATAGGTGAATGAGTGGAAGAGTCATGAAGTAAGGTTAGAAGAGAGAGAGAGAGAGAGAGAGAGAGAGAGAGAGAGAAGTTTAAGTAAGACAGATTGGGAGGCGGGGAAAGAAGGTAAGTGTAAGAGAGTGTAAAAGGGAAACAAGGAGTGATAGTAAAGGAGGGACACGAGAAGAAGGGAAAGAGAAGCAGGCCTGTTAAGGAGTAAGGAGAGAACACTTGAAAAAGAAAAAAAAAAAAAGAAAAAGGAATAAGAGAAGAAAAAAAAAAGTGAAGCTGAAAAGAAGAAACACATGAAAATGGGCAAAGAAAAAAAAAAATGAAGGGAATATAAAGAAAAATAAAGAAAAATAAACTATTGAAATATTTTAAATGAATAAATGAAAAGAAGCAAAATAGAAATAAAAAGAAAGACGAGGAAATAAACTGCTAAGATGTATTTTACAATGAATAAAAGAGATTAAAGGGAACAGTTACAAGGGACGAAAGGGGGAAATAAAGAAGGAGCAAGGAAAGGGAAGCAGAGAGGGAGCTAAAAGGGTGAAGAACGAGGAAGGGGAAGGAGGAGGAGGAGGAGGAGGAGGAGGGGAAGAAGGGGCGAGTACCTGCAAAACTAGATCACAAGGACACGAGATGCTTTCACGAGCCAGTTAATTAAGCAGGAGTCACGCAAGGCACAGCGAAAACAGGTAGATAAACAGGTAAGCAGAGAGGTAGATTGGTAGGTAGATAGATCAACAGGTAAGCAGAGAGGTAGATTGGTAGGTAGATAGATAAGTAGCCAAGTATATAAGCAAACAGATAGATATGTAGATTGAAAGGTAAGTAGATGCCCAGTTAGATTAGTTAGTGGATGGATAAATAGATAGATAGATAGACAGATAGGCAGATAGGTAAGTAGATAGGTAGATACGTAAGTAGACAATCAGACAGGTAAATTGATAGACAAACTGATAGACATACACTTTAGGAGAGCTGGAGGGAAAATAAATGGGATAAAGAAGGTTGAGGAAGGCCAAAGGACAGATAAGAAAGATGGAAGGACAAGAAGACAGAAAAGAAGAAAGGAAATACAGAAGACAGACAGGCAGAAGAGAGAGTAAAAAGGACAGGTAGGAAGAAAGAGAGAAAAAAAAAGAAAGAAAATAGATAGATATATAGAAAAGTGGCCAGACGAAACGATAAAAACACACACACACACACAGACACACACACAGAGGAGGAGCAGACATGTACACAAACAAAATAAATCCACAAATAAAAGCCTCGTACTGGACAAAGAACATTTAGCAGTGAAGGTTTAATACGAGGAAGTCGAATATGGATTGGCGAAGAATACAGACACACAGACAGACAGACAGACAGACAGACTTGCATCGACTAACTTATCTGCGTCTCTACTTATCTGTACAATGTTCTCGTCAAGGTGAACACTAATAACAACACAAGGAAGCCTCTATCACACGCTATCACGCTGTTATCGGCGCCGGAACACGAGCGTGACGCACCCGTGTTTTCTTTTTACTTCGAAGAATGTAAATGTCAAGGCGAAAGTTACTCTGACAAAAGGTAAATTCACACCGGAGACTCACTCACTCACTCACTCGTCCCTCCCTTGTTGAGTGCACCTCCTCCCTCGCGTTGAGAAGGAATGGCGCTTATACTTCCACATTTCTGCTCTTCCACTTATACAAAAACTGTCACGTGTGGGTCTAATGATTTCTTGCAGCTTTTCTCTCTTTCTCTTTTCCTTATTTTCCTTCACCCTTCCAAGCAAGAGGGCTGCAGGGCTCTGGTTAGGAATAAAGTAAAGAAATATGAATAGATAAATGGTAATAAATGAACGTAATGACCACTAATAAGGAGAATAATCACTAATTAGAAAAGAAAAGAGAGCAGGAAGGTACAGAAGCCGCCGCCATTGCTGCCTCCTACACAACATCAAAAACTGGTGGTGGTGGTGGTGGTGGTGGCGGGCGGCCTGGAGCAGCGGCAGGATAGTGGGTGCTGAGAGGCCGCCGAGTCGCCTTCCCTGCCACCACCCCGCCCCCGCACACAGGGAGGAGGCGCAAGGCTGTGGTGGGCTGGTGAGTGCTGAGTGTGGCGAGTCTTAGTGAGGCGGTGGGGCTTAGAGGAATGTGTCTTGTTGCGTCACTCAAGAAAGGACGGAGACTTGATACATATTTATTGACATTCCAGTGAAAGTTAAAGAGAAAAGAGTGAAAGTAAAGAAAGGAGAAGTAATTTGTAGTGATTTGGGAACTTAAAAAAAAAGATTTATAAAAAACTTTGGAACTTACGTAAAGATTCATATTGACATAGAAACTTTTACCACCCCACAAAAACTATCATTAGGACTTAAGGAATATAAAAAGAACTTGTAATGACTTGAGAACTTAGGAAAAAAAAAATAGTCCTTATCCTTTTTTCTTTGTGATCTATGGAAACAAGAGACTAGTGTGACAGAAATTAAGATCCAGCACCTTCAGACCTTTTGGCCCTGTGGAAACTGTTTGTGATACTCGTGAACGCTATTAACAAGACGACTCACGGGACAAAAAAAAAAAAGAAAAAAAATATATATATATAATAAAAAAAAAAAAAAAGAATTAACATACATATCACATTCTTCTCTTTACATTACGAACCTGTCTACCTGAAAATGAAGATCCATCACCTTCAGACCTGTTGGCCCCTACAAGAGTGTCAGTGAATCCAGTTGAACACCCTTTAAAACCCAGGAAAGGTATCAGAACCTACTCTCAACATTACAAAGGCTGTTTACTTGGTCTTATATTCTTCGTGTTCCTGTCGTGCTGGTGTCCTCTCCTACACACACTTTGTAAAGGTTAGACTACGTTTATAAAACTCTTACATTTTAAATAATCATTTTTTTTACTTTATAAGGAATGGCTCAAATTTGGGTCATGTTTGGTCGTGCTATAGTCGTGTAAGTATCTTGTATAGCTCGTTGTGTGGGTGCAGGGGTTTCTTGTGGGTATTATGTGGGTTGTGATGGGTCGTGAGTGGATTTGATAGTCGTAGTGGAGTCGTGAATCATGTGTGAGCCGTAAGTCGGTCGTAAGTCAGTCGTGTTAGAATCGTGATAGTCTTAAAACTTTTTGTCCTCTGTGGAAAGTCCGTTTTCTTTAGTGTAAGGTTTTTTTGTGGGTTTTGTGTGGATCGTGATGGGTCGTGATTGGATTTGAGAGTCGTAGTGCAGTCGTGAATCGTGTGTGGGTCGTAAGTGGGTCGTAAGTGAATCGTGTTAGAATCGTGAAAGTCTTAAAACTTTTCGACCTGTGTGGGGAGTTTTGAGGTCTTTCCTTTTTGGACATCTGGGTGGATTTTGTGTAGGTCGTGATGGGTCGTGTTTTGAATAGTGGAGTCGTAGTGGAATCGTGAATCGTGGGTGGGTCGTGAGAAGGTCGTGTTAGAATCGTATCCTGTATGTTTGGATCCTGTGTGTGTGTGTGTGTGTGTGTGTGGGAGAGTCTGGTGTTTTTTTTTAATTTTCTCTCTTTTCTTCTCCTTTTCTCTCCTCACAGTCACAAGTTCCCGTGATTCCTCTCTCCTCAATCTTGCTTCCCTCTCGTCCCTCACTGCCTGTCTATGCCTCGCCTCTCGTCTCCCGCTCAAGTGTTCTGATTTTATGTGTCTTGAGTGTTCTGGGAGAATTTAAATTGGTAAGTCTACTCTGATTTCTTATTCTTTTTTCTTATTTTTTTTCTTCTTCTTCTTCTTTTTCTTTCTCCTCCTTCTCCTCCTCCTCCTCCTTCTTCTTTTTCTTTTTCTTCTTCTTCTTCTTCTTGTTCCTCTTCTTGTTCTTGTTCTTCGTCTTCGTCTTCTTCTTCTTCTTCTTTATCATCATTATCATTCATCATCATCATCATCATCATCATCATCATCTTACTCTCCCCATCCTCCTCCTCCTCCTCCTCCTCCTCTTCCTCCTCCTGTTGGTGCTCCACATTCTTGTTAAGTTGGACACAAGTTCTTCAATCAGTGTTTCCATCCACACACAGAACCATCCACACAGACCACCCAAACACAGAACCATCCACACAGACTATCCACACAGACCATCCACTCGCTGACGGGTCTTTTGGGAGGGAATGTGGATGGGAGAAAAAGATACATCCATCGTTGGGAGGTTATTCCACTTCCCTGCCTTACTTCCTCCGTAATCTCTCTCTCTCTCTCTCTCTCTCTCTCTCTCTCTCTCTCTCTCTCCCATTGGTCAGCTAACTTTTCCTGGTGATAACTTTTCCTCTTGTTGGTGCAAGTATTTATTTCCTCCTCCTCCTTGTCGTGGCGTTAATCTTTTCTTCTTTTTCTTCTTTTTTTTCTTTTTCTTCTAATTTGGTGGAAAGTTTTCTCTTTTTGTCAGAAATATGCATAGAAGAAAAGATTCCTGGTTTGACGTTATTTGTTCTTGGTTTGTTTTATATTTAGTTGGCCAAGGAAAGGAAAGGAGTTATGGGGATGAAATAGAAAAAAAAGGGTAATTTAGTTCAGGTTAAAACATGGAGAAGGAGAGGAAACAACAACAACAACAACAACAACAACAACAACAACAACGACAACAACGACAACAACAACAACAAGAACAACAGTAACAACAACAATAACAACAACAAAAATAACAGCAACAACAACAACAACAAAAACAACAACAACAATAACAGCAGCAACAATAACAACAACAGCAACAGTAACAACAGCAGGAGCAATAACAACAACAACAACAACAACAACAACAACAACAATGCTACATCTCCCGCCAAACAAACCACAGCAAGCCAGCATGGAACCCACACCCACGAGTCGAACAATTCACCACAAAGAAAAATTTAGTTCTAGCCAAATTAAGAAAAAAAAAAAAAAAAAAAAAACAGGCGCTACATTTCCCACGAAAAAGAAAGAAATGAGAAAAAATTAATTATTATTGAAAAAAAAAAGACAAACATCCTGATAGTCGTTTCCTTCAACCTGTATGGGGACTGGCACCTCAGTGGGTCTTTTCTTTATTGCAGTGTTCGTTGCCCTTGGCCGGGTGTTCCTTCTTACGTAAAAAAATGAATGAATGAATTAAATAAACCAACATCGAACCAGTAACTTTAAACAATGCGTCAAGTGATTCACCACAGAGCCACTTCCAGTCTGTCAACGTAAGGCATGAACACAGATGATAAATAAATAAATAAATGAATAAATGAATAAATAAAAGGAACACAACGAACCAACAACGAACTCTCCAATTTAAACCTCGACTCAAACAATTTACCACAAAGTCACTAAATTTTGATCTAGAGAGAGAGAGAGAGAGAGAGAGAGAGAGAGAGAGAGAGAGAGAGAGAGAGAGAGAAACATCGCTACATTTATCACAACAAACCACATCGAACCCTCAAATTTAAACCGTCGACTCAGGCAGTGAAGCACATAGCCATGTAGCGCCAGAACATTCCCTCCTTTTCTGATTTCGAGTTCTCAATACTGCGCGGAATTCACCTTTAGAAGCCTCCCCATCATTGCATTACCTTCCACCACATTAATGACTTCGAGGAGCGGCGCCCTTCCTGATCACTTAGCCCAGTCAAGTTTCAAGAATTCCAGTGATTTTTTTTTCTTCCAGTTCCGTACTAATGCTTTCCAGGAGTCACTTCCCTTGGCTGTCACGCATTGCTGCCCCGTGTTGGTGACAAGGTGTGCTGCTTCAATTAAAGGTCTGAGTTCTGAAACCCTCTGCTCTCTCATCTCTGCTTTCCAAGGCCACAGGGGTGATTAGCCAGGGTTTCAAGAGAGCTTCTTCAGTTAATAATGCAGAAATCTTGTTAACGTGTCACTAAAACCATAAAATCATACTGAGAAACGTTTTATGTTCTCACTGTGACTGTTTTTGAAGGTCACAGAGATGATTAGCTGGGTTACAAAAGTGTTTATCTCGTTCATAATGCAGAAATCTTGTTACTCTGTCACAAGAATAATAAAAGTAACCTTACACCTCTTTCTCGCTCAACACGACTATTTTCAAAGGCTACAGATATGATAGCCGATTACAAGGAGTATTTCTTCCGCTCACACTACAGAAATCTTGGTGTTCTGTCACCAAAACCTTAAAAAACATTCTTAAAAACGCTTTCCTCTCTCAGGACGACTATTTGCTAAGGCTACAGAAATGAACAGCCAATTACAAATAATGTTTTTCTCTGTTCATAATGCAGTAATTATGTTACCCCTGTCATTACAACTATAAAAACATCCCTCCCTCACCACGACTATTTTAGAAGGCTACAGAGATGATTAGCTAGATTACAAAGTATTTTTCCCCGGTTCATAACACAGAAATCTTGTCAACCTGTCATTATAACCATAAAAGCACCAGTAACCTCTTCAGTAGCATGCCGCGTTCTCATATTCATTCTGGTTACTATTTGGGCAATTCTATACAGCTTCAGAAACTTATGAGGGGATTAGAATAGTAATGACTCTAGGCATTAATCTATTGACCACCATAAACCCTTCTTAATGCAAATAAAACCGAATAATTATACAAAAAACTATGGTAAAAATGCGTCTCAGTACTGAATTGATTAAAGATACGTGTAACTTAAACAAGAGCTATTTTTTTCAATGTAACGGAACGGAGAAGGGGCGGAGAAGTGGTTCAGAATACAGTCCATCACTCGCCTCCACCTACCCCTTGCTTCCATCAGACCCCGCCCAGCCTGTCCCTGTGTACCTGTTCCTCCCAGCCAACGGTGTGCGTGAGTGCGGCTCGTGAGCATAAAAGGAGTCTTGGTGAAGTGTGGCGCCGCTTCTTGCTACCAAACTGTGTGTCATGCTAATTACCTGTCTCCTCTTCCTCCTCCTCCTCCTCCTCCTCCTCCTCCACCTCTTTTTGTTCTTCCTTGTTTCCACTTTCTAATCTTGTTGTTCCTTGTGGTAATTGCTTTTCCTTGTTTTCTGAGGTGCCATTACGTGGAAAGGGAGAAAAATGAAGAGATGAAACAGAGAAGTGAAGAAATGAAAGTTGTACGGCTAAAAAAAAAAAAAAAGATACATAGGGATGAAATTACGTCACATAATGGGGAAACAGGAAGAAGAATATACGGAAAAGCAACAAATGGAAATAATGGAACAAACATAGATGAATCAATATGAAAAGAAGCATAAAGAAAGAAAAGAGACAATGAAAATAAACAAAACAACAACAACAAAAATAAAACAGAAAGAATTCAATAATAATAACAGCAAGAAAAAAAAAAGAATAAAAAAGAAATAAAAATGAAAAAAAACAGGAACTCTAAAAAAACAAACAAAAAACTTAAGCCAGGAAATAAAACAAAATTGAGAAAAGAAAGGAAAAAAGAAAGAGAAGAAAACTAAAGCAAGAAACAAGAAATTAGCAGCAACTACAACAACCAAAACAACAACAACAATAACAACAAACCACCACCACCACCACCACCAACACCACCACCACCACCACCACCACATCTACGAGAACCGCTAACATCACCACTAAAAAACAGAAGAACAAGAAAAGAAAAGCAAGAAAGAAACCAGAGAGAGAGAGAGAGAGAGAGAGAGAGAGAGAGAGAGAGAGAGAGAGAGAGAGAGAGGCAATCTATCCCAAGTGGTTTCGCTGAGAATGGATTGTTTATGTGTGTTGTTAGCTTGTAGAGAGAGAGAGAGAGAGAGAGAGAGAGAGAGAGAGAGAGAGAGAGAGAGAGAGAGAGAGAGAGAGAGAGAGAGAGAGAGAGAGAGAGTAAATACGACTAGATTTATGTGACGCTAAAGAGGATAAGCATTTCAAGAGGATCATGATGAGAGAGAGAGAGAGAGAGAGAGAGAGAGAGAGAGAGAGAGAGAGAGAGAGAGAGAATATAAGAAAATTGTCACTTCATTTTGCTCTTCCAATATGTCTTACTTTTTAGCTGCTCTTCTTCTTCTTCTTCTTCTTCTTCTTCTTCTTCTTCTTCTTCTTCTTCTTCTTCTTTCTTCTTCTTCTTCTTCTTCTTCTTTCTTCTTCTTCTTCTTCTTCTTTCTTCTTCTTCTTCTTCTTCTTCTTCTTCTTCTTCTTCTTCTTCTTCTTCTTCTTCTTCTTCTTCTTCTTCTTCTTCTTCTTCTTTCTTCTTCTTCTTCTTCTTCTTCTTTTCTTCTTCTTCTTCTTCTTCTTCTTCTTCTTCTTCTTCTTCTTCTCTTCTTCTTCTTGTTCTTCTCTTCTTCTTCTTCTCTCTTCCTAATCTTCTTCTAATTCCCTCTTGACCTTCACATATGTCTCTCTCTCTCTCTCTCTCTCTCTCTCTCTCTCTCTCTCTCTCTCTCTCTCTCTCTCTCTCTCTCTCTCTCTCTCTCTCTCTCTCTCTCTCTCTCTCTCTCCTCCTCTCCTCCGCCTTCTCCTGTACTGTCCTGTCTCTCTTATCTGTAGCCAAATATGAAAATAAACAGCCTCGAAAGGAAAAACAGGTCTGTTATTAACTGGCTTTTCTCCTCCTCCTCCTCCTCCTCCTCCTCCTCCTCCTCCTCCTCCTCCTCCTCCTCCTCCTCTTCTGCCAATACCAAACCCCAAGTCTTCATTCACACCTTTTATCTCATTCCTAATTCTTTTCTTCTCCTTTCGTGGTTTTCTTCATCCCTATTTTTATCTTATTCTCGCCTTCTTCTCTCACTGTCCTTTGATCTCTCTCTCTCTCTCTCTGATCTTGTCCTCTCCAGCGAGCTTCGTCTGTTGTTGTTGTTGTTGTTGTTGTTGTTGTTTTTCAAGACTTTTCCCTTTTCCTTCTCCTTTTCTTCTTATTTTTCTTCCTTCTTTTTATTTCTTCTTCTGTTTGCTTTCATTTTTGTTTTCTGTTTTTGTTTTTGTTCTTCTTTCTTCTTTCTTCTTCACCTTCGTCTTCTTTCTTCTTCTTCTTCTTCTTTTTCTCTTTCTCTCCCTCTTCTACCAGAAAGAAAAAAAAATTCTAAAGCATGAGATGAAGAGGAGGAGGAGGAAGAGGTAGAGGAGGAGGAAGAGGTAGAGGAGGAGGAGGAAGAAGAGGAAGAGGAGGAGGAAGAGGAATCCGATAATGCTCTTCGCTTTTAGACCTTCTTCTTTTTTTGTTTCCTTCTTTGCTTCGTTTTTCTTCTTCCCAATTCCATTTTCTGTTTTGATTTTGTCTTGATTTTCTTTTCCTTTTCCTGAAATTGCGTTTTCTGTTTGTTTATTTTTGCTTTTTGTTTGCTTCATTTCGTTTATCTATTTATTTATATTTGTTTTTTCGCTCATTTGTTTTCATTTGAGTTTGTTTTCTACATTTTTTCTACTTTGGATGTTGATTTTTCTTCTTCTTTTCTTCTTCTTCTTCTTCTTCTTCTTCTTCTTCTTCTTCTTCTTCTTCTTCTTCTTCTTCTTTCTCCTTCTTCCCCCTCCTCCTCTTTCCTCTTTCTCCTCCTCCTCCTCCTCGTCGTCATCGTCCTCCTTCTCCTCCTCCTCCTCCTCCTCCTCCTCCTCCTCCTCCTCCTCCTCCTTCTCCTCCTCCTCCTCCTCCTTCTCTCTCTCCTCCCTGTCTTTATCACCATCCGTCACCATCAGTCGACAGCAACAGCCTTCACTGCTAACCATGAACAATGGCAGCGAAATACAAGACTTAAGATAACAATGATAACAAGCGCACACACACACACACACACACACACACACACACACACACACACACACACACACACACACACACACATTTAAATCCCTAGTGACATTATTTCCATTATTTCCTCAAAAAAAAAAAAAAAATAAATCGTGTTACAATAAAATAATATCAACAGAATTCTAAATATAACCTCTCATTTTGCAATCCTGACGCAGCAACAGGGACATATAACAGTGTGTGTGTGGGGGGGCGGGAGGAGGAGAGGGGGTTGTTCTGTTATATATAGCTCTGTTGCATTTCCATCACTCCTCTCACCTCTCTGTCATTTCCTGGCGCCACTGCTGGGTCCCTTATCAATGCTCAGCTGCGCAGGTAATCTTATCTCATTACTCACACCTCACCTGAGTCTCCAAGAAGCTCGTGAATGTAACCCTTTCAATCACGGGCCGGTATTAACAATAGTGGTGTGGTATTGGTGTTGTTGTTGTTGTGGTGTTTTAAAGGTCTGGTGTTGTGGTGTGCTGGTTTTGTTCAGGTGAATAGAACCCTTTCAATCACGGGCCGGTAGTAACTGTAGTGGTGTGGTATTTGTGGTGTTGTCGTGGTGTTTTAAAGGTCTGGTTTTGTGGTGTACTAGTTTTGTTGTGGTGTTACTTATTTCTCGTGTGTAGTGTTTTCAAAGGCCACTGTGACGTTTATTGCAGCTTTCGAGTGCGTTTTTCTAACTGAAGATGTGGAATAGGTGTTAAAATGTCACTTACATCGAGAAAAGTATCCTTGAAAATCACGACATGACCTCCAGTACAGACTCTTGATGGTGTGACAGTCTTCTTAAACTATCACTCCAGTTATAACACTAAATAGCTTCCTACAGTCCATTCAATGTAGTGACGGAGTGGAGTTCTTGTTTTAGAATATTATCCCTAGTTATTCTCTCTCTCTCTCTCTCTCATCCTCGTAAACAGTCACTCTGATCATAAATGCATCCTTAGACGTCCTGACCAGCTTCCAGTACAGCCTGTTGAAAGTAGTTTGGCCAGAAGGGTGAACACTGCATGGCCAAGTAACGTGTCCCTCTCAGTTCCAATGCTTTTACTGTTTACTTTCAATTTTAAGTCCTCTGATCTGTTAAGAATTTATCAGTTGTCTGGTTTTGTTGAGAGCTTAGAGGTGGATTTGAGGACTTGTTCGAACTTTCACTCTTTTTCCTCCTCCTCCTTTGTTATCCTATCTCTCCTACCAGTAGTTCATTTAAATTCCTTTGCGGTTCCTTTCTTATACCAATTACTACTGCTTTATTTATCCATTTCTTGCGCTTTTACTCTACATTTATCATTATTCTTACTATTTCTCTTCTTTCTCCACCTCCTCCTCCTCGTCCTCCTCCTCCTCCTGGAAGTGAGCGCACGTAGAAGGCTGCTCAATACCTGCCCAGGAAATCACTACTCTTGAATGCCAGTGGTGATGCAAACGTGAGGAACTTCGCACCTACATTCTTCTACACGTCACCAGGTCAGTTTCTTTGGCTAATGTAAGAAAAATGAAAACTATTCTATTAGGCCCCGCAACAGCAACAGCTTAGGTCATATGTCACCGCTAGGGTTAACGGGAGAACGCTACTACATCTCGCACCGGGCAATCAGGTTTTGGGAGGAATCGAACACAAGCCGCGTTAGCTAACTACGCCACCCACCCCACGTATAGGAAGGAGGAAAGGAAGAAAGTTGTTCAGTACATCTATCAATTTCTCGTCCATGTTTCAATGAGAGGTTTCGGATCTAGAGCAACATTTCGTCTCCTTGGGATCAAAAATCAAGTGACAGACTACTGGATGAGCCGAGTACTAGTGAAGTGTCGAAAGTGACAATGGAAACGACAAAATAGAGTAAGAAGTGTGGAGAGTGATCGATAAAGATTGAAAAGATTGAAAGAAAGGAGGAAAAAGAAGGTAATGACAAAAAAAATCGTGAAAAACACCAAAAGGAAAACTAAAAGGATTATACAAAAAAAAAAAAAAAAAAATTGGAGTAGTTTGTGGAAAGTTGAGTTGAAAGGAGGGATATTAATGAACTCTTTCACTGCTACCTATACAAAAATGTCCCACAATTAATCTACACTCCTTTTTTAGATACCTGTTTCATATTAGTGTTCTAAATAGTTTTGTAGCTTAGAAAAAAAAAAACATGCTAAACTCTCTCTCTCTCTCTCTCTCTCTCTCTCTCTCTCTCTGATCACCTCTGTTTTCCGAGATGCATCGCTTCAGGGAAAAAACTCTCTCTTGGGAAGGATTAGAGGAAATAAAGAGGAAAAAACGAAAAGAGGAAGAAAAAAAACCTTAAGCAGAATCATTTATCCTTCACAGAGAGAGAGAGAGAGAGAGAGAGAGAGAGAGAGAGCATCCTTATCACCTCCCGCTCATCTCCCCGCCCTCTTATTCTCCCCATTATGTTCATCTCCCTCCTGCTGTGATGCCATTTAGTCTGAATTTAGGCCTCTCTCTCTCTCTCTCTCTCTCTCTCTCTCTCTCTCTCTCTCTCTCTTCATGTCTCCCTGGTTTTCTTTTCTTTTTCCTCTTTGGTTGTTGTTGTTGTTGTTGTTGTTGTTGTTGTTGTTGTTGATACTCCTCTTCTAGTTCCCTACTTCTCTTTCTATTATTTTTCCTCTTCCGTTTCCTTTCTCCTTACGTTTTTATTCTTCCTATTCTCTTCTTTGCCATTTTTCTTCTCTTTCTACTTCCTAACCTTCTCTTATCTTTTCCATTTCTTCTTATCCATCTTCCTCTGTTTCTCCTTATTTTACTTTCATTCTTCTTCTCCTGCTTCTTACTTCTTTTACTTCTCCTTCCCTTCCTCCTCCTCCTCCTCCTCCTCCTCCTCTTCTCAGTCCTCCCCCGTCATAAGGTCAAAGGGTGTCTCGCCTCCTCCGTCCCTTCCCAGAATTCAGTACTTTGTGGTATTTATGGGAGAACGTGTGGCGGGAATCTGTCATGCGGGCCTTGGAGAAGATGTGCCCAGAAAAATTGAGCCTATTGATCTTGTTTTATTCTGGAGAGAGAGAGAGAGAGAGAGAGAGAGAGAGAGAGAGAGAGAGAGAGAGAGAGAGAGAGATGTAATAAAAGTTTGATGATGAATGGATGAAAGAGGAGGAGGGTGAAAGTATAGTAGAATGAAGGAAGAGAGACATAAATGATAAATATGCGAGAACAAAGAAGATGGAAGGAGAGAGAGAGAGAGAGAGAGAGAGAGAGAGAGAGAGAGAGAGAGAGAGAGAGAGAGAGAGAGAGACAGGCAATAAAAGTCTTTTCTCTAAATGAATATAGCGGAATGAGGACAAAATCTCTCTCTTTCTCTCTCTCTCTCTCTCTCTCTCTCTCTCTCTCTCTCTCTCTCTCTCTCTCTCTCTCTCTCTCTCTCTCTCTCACCTATACACACCAAACACACCTGTAGTTCCCACACTAATCACTCTCACAACACCTGCGGCTTGCACCTCCTGCCGGGAAGCAAGTCAAGCCCCTTCAGGAGAGCTCAGGGGCGCCTCTGTCCTGTGATGTATTGGACTCTAAACCCCCACGAGGCTTCCTGAGATGTGACCTTGGCGCCCATATTCAGAAACGCCTTCCTTCTCTCACTACGACAATTTTCCAAGGCCACAGAGACAACTAGCCGAGTTTTCAAGACAGTTTTTCCTTCAAATTAACCCTTTCAGTACTGGGACGCATTTTTACCTTGAGATTTGTGTACGACTAGACCATTTTATTGAAAGCGTCGATAGAGGTCAGAAGATTAATGGCCACAGTCTTCACTATTTCTTAATTCCCCCACACGAGTTACTGGAGCTGTACAAGATTGCTAAATAGTAAGCAAAATGAATATGGAAATGCGTCATGGTACTGAAGGCGGTTAACTAAAAATCTTGCCAATGCATT
>NC_059285.1:2439121-2441621 GCF_017591435.1 Portunus trituberculatus
CCTCCTCCTCCTCCTCCTTCCTCCTTCTCCTCCTGGCTCAAGTTGTCATTTCCTTCTCACAAATTGGAGCCCTCACACCTCCTCTTAACCTGATACTCCTCCTCCTCCTCCTCCTCCTCCTCCTCCTCCTCCTCTTCCTCCTCCTCCTCCTCCTCCTTGTCTTCATCCCTCCCTTCCCTCACTACCTTTCATTGTCCATCTCTCAAACCTCTCCCTTTCTTCACACCTCACACCTCACACCTCATGTCTCCTTCTGTGATAGTATCAACATGAATAGACACACTAATCACCTCTATGGTCTCTAACCCCTTCAGTACCGAGACGCGTTTCCATATTCACTCAGGTTACTGTTTAGTGATTTTTTACAGCTTCAGAAACTCTCGTGGGGATGAAAATAGTGAAGACTGTGGCCATTAATCTTCTGACCTCCATAGACCCTTCCTAGTGTCAATAAAATGGTCTAATCGTACACAAATCTCAAGGTAAAAATGTGTTCCAGTATTAAAGGGATGAAAATAGTGAGGTCTGTGGCCATTAATTTTCTGACCTCTATAGACCCTTCCTAGTGTCAATAAAATGGTCTGATCACATCCAAAACTTAAGGTAAAAGCAGTGGTCATTGAGGACGAGGGTTTTCATAGGCGCCTGTCACGTGTCTTCAGAGGGTCGAGAGTCAAGGTGATTCACGATAACACTGCTCGCTACACTGTAAACAAACACACTTCTTGTTTTTGTTGACTCATGTTCGTTGTCCTTCCTCTCTCCTTCCTCTCTCTCCCTCCTTCATTCTGCTCACTCACTTTCTCCTGCTGTCTGTATTCTCTTTTCCTTTTCGTATCTTTGTGTTCTCCTTTTATCTCCTTTCATCTTTTCTTCGTATCTTTGTTCTATTCGCTTCACCTTCCAAACTATCCTCCTCCTCCTCCTCCTCCTCCTCCTCCTCCTCCTGCTCCTCTTGCATCCACTTTACAAACAATATTCAACTTAAGAACTTATGCCCCTCTTGCTCCTAACACGCCTCCCTTGTGTAAGTGCGTGTGTCATTTCTCTCTCTCTCTCTCTCTCTCTCTCTCTCTCTCTCTCTCTCAGCGTGGTAAGTTTTCCCGTGACTTTCTTTTTCCCTGTACACACACACACACACACACACACACACACACACACACACACACACATCCGCAACGTTTCCTCATCTCTCTCTCTCTCTCTCTCTGAAAATTATCCAGTCCCTCCTTCTCCTTCATCTTCTTCTTTTCCTCCTCCTCCTCCTCCTCCTCCTCCTCCTCCTCCTCCTCCTCCTCCTCCTCCTCCTCCTCCTCCTCCTCCTCCTCCTGTCCATGATTCTGAAATAAATTGGTAACTCTTTATTTTCAGTTCAATTTACTTTATTCTTTATAGACCCACAGTTTACAATTCTATTTTGAGCTACGAGTATCTTTTTCTCTCTCTCTCTCTCTCTCTCTCTCTCTCTCTCTCTCTCTCTCTCTCTCTCTCTCTCTCTCTCTCTCCAGTTCATCTCTTCTTTTTAATCAACGTTATTCGCATTTTGTACAAGTGTGTGTGTGTGTGTGTGTGTGTGTGTGTGTGTGTGTGTGTGTGTGTGTGTGTGTGTGTGTGTGTGTGTGTGTGTGTGTGTGTGTGTGTGTGTGTGTGTGTGTGTGTGTGTGTGTGTGTGTGTGTGTGTGTGTGTGTGTGTGTTTTAGTCAGTCACGTGATTTTTACTATATATATCATTTTGCTTTCAACTTGATATAATTTTAAGTTCATTCATCTCTCTCATTCATCTATTCTATTCCTTCCTTCCTTCCTTCCTTCCTTACTTTATCCTTTCGCTCCATTCTTCCTCTTTACTCTTCACTAGTATTCATTATTTCATTATTTCCATCTTTAATTACTTTTCCTTATGCACCAACCTGATTTTCCTTCTTTTCTTGTCTTTTCCTTGATGTCTTTGATGTGGTTTTAATTTTGTGTGTTGTTTAAAGTGTTTTGTGTGAATTGAGTGCTTTTTTGTGCTTTTTTGGTTTTGATGTTGATAGTTTGAGGTGTTCGCAAGAGTAGGTCGATTTTGGTGTTTTTTTTTTTTTTTTTTGGGGGGTTTGGTTAGGTTAGGTTTCATCACTACTTATCTCCAATTTCTCCTTTTATTTATTTATTTTTTTTTTTCTCTTCCTTCAAGTTCATTAATATCGCTTTTTGTTTCGTGTTTTCTATTCTTTTTTTTTTCAGTTCTAAAATGAAATTGATGTTTGTCAATTTTTTTTCTGTATTTTTTTTTTCGTTTCTTTTATTATTTTTTTTATTTTACTTTATTTTTTACGATTATGTTATTTGGTTATCGTCATCATTTGAATTCCAGTGCTCCCCTACATTCCCCTCTCTCTCTCTCTCTCTCTCTCTCTCTCTCTCTCTCTCTCTCTCTCTCTCTCTCTCTCTCTCTCTCTCTCTCTCTCTCTCTCTCTCTCTCTCATTTGCATACTATTCTGCTTCATTTGGTATTCTA
>NC_059285.1:2446621-2466621 GCF_017591435.1 Portunus trituberculatus
GGAAGGAGGAGAAAGCCAAGGCGGAAGAAGAAGAAGAGGAAGGAGAAAAGAAGAAAAAAAAGGAGAAAATATGTGTAAAAAGAATGTAGAAAACTCCTTATAGATAGGAAAAAGACAATTAAATAAGATAAGAGAGAGAGAGAGAGAGAGAGAGAGAGAGAGAGAGAGAGAGAGAGAGAGAGAGAGAGAGAAAATGACTTAAGATATATACATTAACGAAAGACAAAGAAACGAAAAAGAAAAAAGATACTAAAAAGAAAGAGAAAGAGCAAGAAAGAGATGGAAAAGAAAAACAAAACAAAACTCATGATTATGTCTACTATTACTTCTCTTTGAACTGTAAGAAAATAAATAGATAATAAATGAATAAATAAATCAATAAAAAAAACAGAACCACAAACTTACGAAAGACAAAAAAAAAAATCAAATTGACAACTTGAAATAAGGAAGTTAATGGTAAAAGATAAAGGGAGGGAGGGAATTGTTGCTATTGTTGACCAGGTAAAGAGAATGGTCGAGTTTTTTTTTTTTTTAAACAGACATGAAAAACGAGGCTAAAGAGGAGGAAAAGGAAGAAAGGAGAGAACAAAACAAATTAAAACCTTACTAAAGAGAAGGAAAAGGAAGAGAGCCAACCTTACCCAGTGCTTGCGTCTCCTTCCCGGAAACCCAACACGCCCCAGATGCCGCCCGTAAAGCGTACCAGCCACCCATGACGGCCAGGCTGCGTGTGTCTGGCCAAGGGAGGCGCGGAGGGGTGCGGAGGGAAGGAGAGAATTGCGTCTTTGGGAAGGTACAGATGACAAGACAGGGAACACAGTCAACTTACGAGAAGGAAAGGTGAACGGGAGAGTGATTTCAACTTTCTTTCTTTGTCTATCTGTGTCTGCCTGCCCGTCTGTCTGTCTCTCTCTCTCTCTCTCTCTCTCTCTCTCTCTCTCTCTCTCTCTCTCTCTCTCTCTGTTTTTTTGTCTGTCTGTCTATCTATCTGTCCGAGTCTGCCTCTCTGTCTGTCTGTCAGAATTTAGAGATGTATCGGCTATCCGCATCCGCATCAGCATCCCCAGAACATCCGCATATTTTTTTCACATACGCATCCGTAGTTGTGATAATCTGAACATCCGCGTCCGCCTCTGCATCCGCATTTGTGTTGAAATATATATCCGCATCCGCATCCGCATCCGCACTCTACAGAGGATGTGTGGATGCGGATGTGTTTTATGCATTGCACAACCTATAGATTACAGAGTAATATATGGACACACAGTCACAGACTCGCAGAGTACTGCCTAGTGCTTACAGACTTAAGAGTTCAGACAGAGCTTAGAAACGTGGAGTAAATTTATTGATGTGTGTCTAATAAATTAATTATCTAGTAAAACTAAAGCAAATAATATCACGTATTCATTTCCTTTCAAACTTACTCAACGTAATGTGTCCAGAATTTAGGAGGAGAGGAGGAGGGAGCAAATTTGACGTAGTGACTATGAAGTACAAATACATAGTAAATAAATAGCAAACTGTGAATGGTGGAATGTTAGAAACTTAGTAACGACAGATGAGTGAGTCACTGTGTGTGTGTGTGTGTGTGTGTGTGTGTGTGTGTGTGTGTGTGTGTGTGTGTGTGTGTGTGTGTGTGTGTGTGTGTGTGTGTGTGTGTGTGTGTGTGTGTGTGTGCGTGCGTGCGTGTGTGTGTGTGTGTGTGTGTGTGTATGAGGGTTGAAGAGAGAGACGGAGAGGAGGCTTCTCACCCTTGCTTGTCACCTTCTCCCCAACTCCTGATGCCTTAATGCTGGTGGTGAGAGAGAGAGAGAGAGAGAGAGAGAGAGAGAGAGAGAGAGAGAGAGAGAGAGAGAGAGAGAGAGAGAGAGAGAGATTGTAATGCGTGTGTGGTGTGGCTGAGTAATGTCGTACATTGCAGTCTTAGACCTTATTCCCACTTCACATGATAGAATTCAGTGTTTCTTCTTTAAATACATTTATTGCGAATGTTTCCATAATTATATAAATAATAATGTTGAAAAATATGAACCGACAGCGCTGACCTCTTCATTCTTATCGCATGAGTTTTCCTATTGTCACCTGTTTCCGCTGATATAGTGAATTGCCGATGAAAACATTTTCACAGCTATTGTTTTATTATTATTACCATTATCATTACTATTATAGAGGGAATTTCGATGTATTTCTTACTACAATTTAATGCAATGAAGCATTACAATAAAGTAAATTTTCTTTTCACATTTGCTAAGCATCTCGAAAATCCATAATACTGATCCATAAGTTGTAACCTGGCATTCTGAACACAAGTCCTACATAGCACACTGGCAGGTCACCAGTTTG
Source organism: Portunus trituberculatus (assembly GCF_017591435.1). Taxonomy (NCBI): domain Eukaryota; kingdom Metazoa; phylum Arthropoda; class Malacostraca; order Decapoda; family Portunidae; genus Portunus; species Portunus trituberculatus. The sequence goes on from NC_059285.1 coordinate 2,448,965, forward strand.
GTAAGAGTTCGCCTTCGAAGTAAGAAGTGCTGCTCCTTCCTTGCTTGCTCCTCGCTAATAAACAGTTTGCCAGTGTTTGTGTTTAAAAGGATATTATAATCAAGTTTACAAAGCCTTATTGCTCTGTGTGTTGTCTGCTGTAGCAGCTGAAAAATGTCACATAGCAGTGAAGTGTGGAAATAATTCATGAGTAAGTGAAGTGACTGAGCACAGTGTCTGTTGTGGAACGACATCTTTGAAAACCAATTGAAATCAGTGTCTGAAATTCGACATCCGATACATCTCTAGTCTGTCTGTCTGTCTGTCTCTCTCTCTCTCTCTCTCTCTCTCTCTCTCTCTCTCTCTCTCTCTCTCTCTCTCTCTCTCTCTCTCTCTCTCTCTCTCTCTCTCTCTCTCTCTCTCTCTCTCTCTCTCTCTCTCTCTCTCTCTCTCTCTCTCTCTCTCTCTCTCTCTCTCTCTCTCTCTCTCTCTCTCTCTCTCTCTCTCTCTCTCTCTCTCTCTCTCTCTCTCTCTCTCTCTCTCTCTCTCTCATCTCTCTCTTCTCTCTATAAACATGAGTAAACAGTACGTTGCTCTATACATCTACGTCTTCATATCTCTTCTTATATACTTTACATAATGTTTCTTGTACTCTGATAATGTTTCCTGTACTCTGATAATGTTTCCTGTACTCTAGTTGTTCTTACGCATGAAGGAAACTGAACAAAGACAAAACAAAGGCTTTAGATTCTCGCCCCCATGAAAAACAGACAAGAGAGGGATTTTGGATCTGGTAAACTCAAACATCCTAATAAGAGCCGAAGAATTCAATGCTTTCTGAAATCCCCTCGTAACTCATTGTAATCTCTAACTAGCAATCGAATCCAAAGTTGATAGACAAGATAGAGGATAGCACACCCTATTGAAAACTTTAAAAATCTATAAGTCACTGAGATCCCCTTAGAATTTCCTTGTATTTCCACTTAGCAATCAGATCAGAGAGGGTGCCAGACATATGATGCTTCTCCTTACACCCACAACTATATTATGAAATGCAGACATGGTAGTGAATTATCTTGAACTGAGGGCAGAGTACAGCAGTGAACCGGATCTGAGGCACTTTTAGCTAGTAAGCCGAAGTTTAATAATAGACAAGGTGGAGTACGGACATAAACCGGATCTGAGACTTGAAGGAAAGGGAAGGGAAAGGAAAGGAAGGTGAGGGAAGAGAAGGGAAGGGAAAAGAAAGTGAAGGGATGAGAGGGAAGGGAAGAAAAGTGCAGCAAAGGAAGAAGAGAAAGGGAAGGCGAGAAAGAGAATGGAAAGGAAGGAAAAGGAAGGGAAGGGAAGGGAGGGGAATTGAAGGGGAATAGAAAAGAAAGAATGTGAGGGAGGGAAGAAAAGTGAAGTGAAGGAAGGGAAAGAGAAAGGGAAGGGAAATGGAAGAAAAGAGAAGGGAAGGGAAAAGAAGGAAAGGGAAGGAAGTAGAATGAAAAAAGAAGAGAAAGGGAAAGGAAAGAGAAGAGAAATGGAAAAGAAGAGAAGGGAAGGGAAGGGAAGGGAAGGGAAAGAGAAGGGAACGGAGAGGAATGGGGAGATAAGAATACATCCTGCTTCCCTTCGTGACTCCTATAAGTAAACAAAAGCTTCCTCTTCTTAGCGCCATAAACAACAAACTCCGGGAAGACAGACAGGCGAGGCGCGGAGTGGGGCCGGCTACTGTGTGTGTGTGTGTGTGTGTGTGTGTGTGTGTGTGTGTGTGTGTGTGTGTGTGTGTGTGTGTGTGTGTGTGTCACGAATCAGGAGCTTTGTTTCTCTCTCTCTCTCTCTCTCTCTCTCTCTCTCTCTCTCTCTCTCTCTCTCTCTCTCTCTCACTATTCAACTCCTCACTCAAACACTCAACCAAACATTCAATCACTTAGCCAGCCAGTCAGCCAACCAGTCAGTTAGCCAGTCAGTCAGTCAGTCAGTCAGTCAGTCAGTCAGTCAGTCAGTCAGTCAGTCAGTCAGTCAGTCAGTCAGTCAGTCAGTCAGTCAGTCAGCCAGTCAGTCAGTCAGTCAGTCAGTCAGTCAGCCAGCCAGCCAGCCAGTCAGTCAGTCAGTCAGTCAGTCAGTCAGCCAGCCAGCCAGCCAGTCAGTCAGCCATTCATTCAGTCAGCCAGTCAGTCAGTCAGTCAGCCAGTCAGTCAGTCAGTCAATCAGTCAGTCAGTCAGTCAGTCAATCAGTCAGTCAGTCAGTCAGCCAGCCAGCCAGCCAGCCAGCCAGCCAGCCAGCCAGTCAGTCAGTCGGTCGGTCGGTCGGTCAAACACACGTGATCTATCTATCTATCAGTGAGTGTCAGCCAGTCAGTCAGTCAGTCAGTCAGTCAGTCAGTCAGTCAGTCGATCAAAAACCATGTGATCTATCTATCTATCTATCAGTGAGTCGCGCCCCGCTGCCCTAGTATTTTCAGAGTGAGTCCCGTTTTCTGTTGAGCGGTGGGGGAGTGTGCCAAAGTGGAGAGTGGGGCGAGTAATATGCAGATGGGTAATGGTGAAGTGAGCCAATGAATCAGTGTGGAATCCTATCATAGTTTCCTTTTTTCTTTCATTTTTTTTCTCTTTTTGAATTAAATGATGGGAGTTTACTTCATGTTTATTTTTGCTTTATTAAGTTTTTTTTTATTTCTCTTTTTTTTATGGAAAACTAGGGAGAGAGAGAGGAAGATAGAGAGAGATAAGAGAGAGAGAGTGGAAGAGGGAGAGGGAGAGAGGGATAGCCAGTTTAGTGTTTATTTTTTACTTTTTCAAATTTCTTTCTTCATCGTTTTATTTTATTTTATTTTTTTTTTTGAGTAATTCGGTCAAACAAACGATCTGAAGTGATAAGAGATTAGATAATGGCACCACTCTACTTGCCTTCTCTTTTATTTCTTTTCGTTTCTTTTTTTTTTATTCTATTGTTTAGCTTCTATTCGACAGAGTAAAGAAATGGAGGATAAGATTTTTTTTTCACAACTTTTCGTTTTTTATTCTTTTTTCTGCATCTGTTTTCATGAAGAAGGTAAAACAATTAATGCACAAACGAAAGAATAAGTGAATAAATGAATACTTACTAGAATGAAATTAAATACTAAAACTTGCAGGACCTTTTGAATCACACACACACACACACACACACACACACACACACACACTCTTGGCAGGACAGTGACTCAGGGCCATCAGGGGTCGTGTTATGGCCCTGATGGCACTCTAGGGACGCTCAGGGAAAGGCATTTTTGGCGTATTCACATCATCAGAAGGCTGGGTAATGCTGCTCTTATATTCCCTTCTACCCTTCTTCTTCCCCCTTCCTAGCTATCCTCTTCTCTCTCTCTCTCTCTCTCTCTCTCTCTCTCTCTCTCTCTCTCTCTCTCTCTCTTATTCTCCGGTCCTCTATTCTCCCTCTCCCTATCTCTTTCACTCTTTCCCTCGTCTCTTAACAGCGGCCGCCAGACCATTAATGCAAAACCTTCTCCCTAGGTCCGAAATAAGGCTCTTGGGGTACTTTTTTCCCTCAGAAGTGGAGTCCTTGCGTGTTACGGCGCCCTTACTCGTGACGGCTGAGGGCTGGGAGTGTGTGACTGTGTGTAGGGAAGGAGGGAATGAGAGGATCAGAAGGAGTCAGTTTAGTAGAGTTATGAGAACGATGAGTGTAGTGAAGAGATGTGTGTTTATGTGAATGTGTGTTGCTGTGTGTGTATGAAGATAGGGAGGAGATTGTGTTAAGAGGTGTGTGTGTGTGTGTGTGTGTGTGTGTGTGTGTGTGTGTGTGTGTGTGTGTGTGTGTGTGTGTGTGTGTGTGTGTGTGTGTATAGGAAAGAGTGCTCTGTTCTATGTTCTTGATTGACTTAAAGGAATCCGATTTCTTTCTCCTTTCTCCCTTTAACTCATTTCAATAATCCCATCAGGCCACAGCTCACCTTGCCCAAACCACCACGATGACAGTAACTTGTGATTCAGCAACTTGTCCTACATTTGCCTCCACTCTTCGGTCCATTTTCTTCAACTACTCAACTCTTATTCTCTCCTCCATTCATCTTACACCTTTCTCCTATCCTCTATTCATTTCTTATATTATCCTTCAGTTATTTCCTTACCTTCCTCTACCTTTTCTCTCCTCCTATTCCTCCAAGCACCTCTACTCTACGTATTCAATCTACGTATCTTTATTTTCTACCTATCTCCTTCTTTCCTCACTTTCCTCTACCTTTACTCTCTTCCCTTGCCTCTAACCATTTTTCATTTACCTGTTCAACCTACCGATCTCTATTTCAACACACACTAACCTACTTCCATTCAGCGATAAAGCGAACCAACAGTACTGCGCTGATAAGACTAAAGAGGGAGGAAGCAAAACCACTCACAACCTGACGTGTAATGTTGGAGTATGTGGCAGAAAATCGCGGTTCTCCTTAATCTTTCTCTGGGTGTTGTTGATCTTCGTGGAATAATGTGTGTGTGTGTGTGTGTGTGTGTGTGTGTGTGTGTGTGTGTGTGTGTGGATGTTCTGGGTTAATTGAGAGAGAGAGAGAGAGAGAGAGAGAGAGAGAGAGAGAGAGAGAGGATGTGAGTGATTGAGAGAAACAAGAGGGAAAGAAACCTCAGACGCGCTAGCACACACACACACACACACACACACACACACACACACACACACACACACGACAGACAGTCAGACAACAGACAAACAGACAGATGGATAGACATACATCTTGCAGTGAATCGTTCCAATATAGGAGAGAGAGAGAGAGAGAGAGAGAGAGAGAGAGAGAGAGAGAGAGAGAGAGAGAGAGAGAGAAGGCGTCAGAGTTGATTAGATTCACTCGATGTGATGAGAGAGAGAGAGAGAGAGAGAGAGAGAGAGAGAGAGAGAGAGAGAGAGAGAGAGAGAGAGAAAGCAAACATACAACTCTCCTTCCTCCTCTACTCACTCACTCACTCACCTGGTCGCTCTCTCACTTGGTTCAAAGTAAGCAAATTAACAAATCTGAAAATAGAAGACGAAGTGAACAACAAAAACTGAAAGAATAAAAAGGAAAGAAAAAAGAATAACAAGAAAATAGATAGAAAAAAAATAGAAATAAAGTCAAGACAAATGAAGCTTCGAATAACAAACAACACGTAATAACAGCTCTCTCTCTCTCTCTCTCTCTCTCTCTCTCTCTCATTAATAATCTGGCAATAATGAAGCAAACAGTGAAGCGAGTCAATAGTAATTCGAAACATGACTCGGTGTGTCTTACTTCGAATCAGTTTCAGTCTCTCTCAGCACTGGTTTCCTTGGTTCCCTGAATATAACTCCCTCCTTCCCTCTCTCTTCCCTCCGTCCCCTCTCCCCCAGCCTTGCCCACTCCTCGCCCCTCCAGTACAGCTTATACACTCGCACACACTCACCTCATCTCACGTCACGAACCTCATAACGAACTGAGAGAGGGAAATGAGTAAGGAAGTGGAAGGACAAGACAGTACATTACAACACTCACGTCAGTGTTTGTATGTTTGTAGAGGATAAATGAAGTTAGTCTTGAATTTTTTTTGTTCAGTTTGTTTAGCACATTCTATACAACAATCTCTCTCTCTCTCTCTCTCTCTTGATTCCACCACCTCTGCCAGCTCTCATAGCGGCGTGTGGCAACCTTCTGTCTCTGGAAAATATCTCACATTAAAGACAAATATTTATGGTTTCCTTGTGTTGGTCTTTATGGATGTGAATTGAAGTCGTGTAATTTTTATCTTTTTTTTTCTCTTAGTGGATTGTGTGAGGAACGCGTGTGGAGATCATAAACTTCACCATATTTACCACTGAATTGTTACTAGACTAGGACTTTTCTGTGTAGATGAAGAGAAATAACAAATAGAATTATAAAAGGATATTTCACCGTTCAAATTACATTACAGCACGCACGAGGTCTGTCTACACCACTACCCCCGCCATTCGCTTTAAGTTACACCGTTTTTATTTATTTATTTTTTATACCATGTGAGCTTTTTCACAGGAATTTAATGGTTAAAGGGAATACTTTTTGTGGTACCTCCTATCTCAAAGCCCATCCGCTAGGAAACCGTTGTCCCGAGTGAGGAAACCCAACCTACACTCGGATCGTGGACAGGATTCGAACCCGTGCGCTTGGAGACCCCTCGGACCCCAAGGCACGCATGGCTCCATCTTTCGGTCTCCTTCCTTCCACCGACACTTGCATGAGATGTTTCCAATACTGAGAAGGTGCGAGACATCTTCCTAACTGTGCGAGGATGTTTGTGTGGTGATGTGTGCACTGTGTATGAGTAAATCCCTAATGCTTCCATAATGCTTAATTCTTTCACTGCTTGACTCATTTTTTTTTTTTTTTTCGTGATTACTAACATTTCTGGAACACATTTTCGTATTGCAGTTTCTTTACTAGTTCTTTAATGTACAAACTATAGAACTAATCTCTTGTTTCTTTTTTATCTGTCTCCATACAAATAACTGATCTTTATTTATCTATTTTGGTTTATCTTTTTATTCCATGCAGTGTTCTAAACATTAACACAAACAAGCATAGCGGTGAGAGAGAATTCAGGACACCTCTCCAATTCTGAGTAATCCTTTTTGGCCCTTTTCTTTTAGGAAGCGGCATCTCAGTGGGCATTTTTAATTTATTTTGTAGCTCTAGACCAGTGTCCTTCCTTTATACAAAAAACATGTCCGGCAAAATGAATACAAAAGATTAGATAAATACGTTGAATAAACTAAATTGATCATCTTATTATAATTTTACAGCTGTTATCTTAGGAGAGACAAAGGACAAGGGAATATAGAGAAGTCAGTCCACCTCTTTAGTATACTGCAGGCATTACAAACAGCGGGGCCATCTGTGTGTGAGGCAACACCCTGCGAGGCGTGCTGGCGGCGTCTCACTACACAATACTCCACTCGACAGTACAACATTCGCATTTGTGGCTTCACATTACCATCAGGCCATCTGCATACACACGACTGCTTACCAACACGACACTGCGTATTCCGAGCCTCGACACTCGCGGCTATTGCAATGATTCGAGTCTCTGGGCGATACTCTCAAGTGTTCCAGCGTCTTATCTTGGAGCTTTTCACAGACTACTGGAAATGACTGGGCTTTTCCGGAGTGTTTTCATGGTTTTATCGGTATTGCAACAAGGATTCCACAACACCAATGGGGGGAAAGAGAATTACAAGTCATGTAGTCTTTGTAAATAGCGTGAATGAGTGTATGAAAGGCGTTACTTCACACATGATTATGTAAAGAAAAGGCTGGTGAGTAACATAAGCTGAACACCATTAGAGAATATCAGAACACGACGATATCTGTGAGTGTGTTCAGTGTGGGGACTAATTAGGTACAGTAAGCGCTGCAGCGAGGAAGGAAACGTGTCTTGACTTGTATACGGTCACTCAAATCCGTTCGCCAGGTGAGGTTTTATTTAATGAGACGTCAGGTGTGCATTTTTTCAGGCGATCACGCGTCACCAAAGCTACAATGAACAGTGACGCTGGTGGTCTGCTTAACCCCTTGAGTACCATGACGCGTTTCCATATTCATTCTGTTTCCTATTTGATGATTTTATACAGCTTCAGAAACTATGTAGGGCATTAGAATACTGAAGACTGTGGCCATTAATCTTCTGACCTCCATAGACCTTTCTTAATGTCAATAGAATGGTCAAATCGTACACAAATCTCAAGGTAAAAATGTGTCCCAGTAGTGAAGGGGTTAATACTGGCCACTGTTGCTGTAGGTGTGAGTGTGGAAGAGTAATGAACTTGAGCCAGTAATATCATTTGTCCCCGCCCATTATTTATGCTTGCTGAGAAAACCTAAATTTTGATAGACATGCTAAAGACTTTCCGAAACCTTACTCTTGTTTAGGATTCAGTATTATTATTTCATTTCACTAAGACAGCTCACTTTTGACCCATTCTGGCGATAATAGAGTCAAATTGGATGAAACGTGCTCCCTGATCAGCGTGTGCCATCGCGACGCATGACCCGGCGCTGGCTGGCTGTGAGTGGCGTCTGTGGAAGTGCCGCCTATCACTGTGAAGGTCAGACGCCATTGTGTATTTCATTCCTCTTTGAACGCTGCATCAGATCACATTGCAATATTACTTCACTTTTACGTCGCGGCAAGTGTTCAAGGGTATGAGTGCAAAAGAGAAGAGTGTAATGTTTAAGTGTGTGTCAATGTATTATTATATGGTAAAAAGAGATTATTTCACACCTGTTTTTAAATGTTACACCTGTTTTTTTAAATGTCATATCCGTGTTTTTTTTGTTTTTTTAGTATTTTTATGACCTATTTACTCTCTCTTATTGTTGCTGTTCATGAATATTGCATCTCTTACACATAAATGGAATTAAAATGTAGGCATCGTTATCAGACATTAATTGTGGAGCTGGAAAAATCACACTAAAGAAATAATAAAAACAGAAAATTGAAAAGGAAAATGACACTACAATAAAAATGAAGAAAATAAAAAAAAAATAGCGTGATTAGAATAAAGGACATACTTGCAAAAAAAAAAAAAACTAAATAAATGAATACAAGTCACTCGAAATTAAAACAAACTAAAAAAAAAGAAAAGAAAAAATAAATACATATACAAGAGAAAAAAAAACTACGGAATATTTAAAAGAGAAAGCATCATTACAAACAATCATTACAAGATCAACAAAATAAAAAAAAACGATAAAACGAATAAAAATCAACACTGCAGAAAAGAAAAAAAGAAAAATAAAGAAAAATCCCGATCAAAACAAAAAACTAACTAAATGAAGGAAAGAAAATGGCAAACACACACACACACACACACACACACACACACACACACACACACACACACACACACACTAGGACTGACAGGAACTTATAATTTGCAAGGGAGAGCGAGTTTCTAGAGGAGGAGGAGGAGGAGGAGGAGGAGTAAGTTGAGGAGGAAGAAGAGGAGATGGTAAATAGGGAGTCGAGAGACAGAGAGAGAGAGAGAGAGAGAGAGAGAGAGAGAGAGAGAGAGAGAGAGAGAGAGAGAGAGAGAGAGAGAGAGAGAGAGAGAGAATATACAGGAAATAGTAATAAGGAAAGCGAGTGAAAATAAGTAACAATGGAGGAAGAGAAGAGGAAGGAGAGGAGGAGGAGGAGGAGGTGGGGGTGTAGGAGGAAGACTGACACAAACCCACTCCACACACCTTACACACCTACACACACCTACACACACACCCCTACTCCTTTACCACACCTGCACACCTACACACCTTACACACCCACACACTTCCACACACTCCCACACACCTACACACACACCTGTTCCTTCACCACACCTACACACCTAGACACACCTACTCCTCCACCACACCTATACACCTGCACACCTACACACCGCCACCACACCTCCCAGTGAAGCCCAAAGCCGCCTCTCTCCTGCTACAGCTGTGAGATTGACGCGTCGTGGCTGAGTGAACTGTAGCGAGGGGAAGGGAAGAGAAGGGTCAGGATGGGGTTGATACTACTACTACTACTACTACTACTACTACTACTACTTCTACTACTACTCCTCATCCTCCTTCTTCTCTTATACTCCTGCTCGTTATATTCTCCTTTTCCTTTCTTTTGCTCTGTTCTGCACCTCCTCCTCCTCCTCCTCCTCCTCCTCCTCCTCCTCCTCCTCCTCCTCCTCCTCCTGTCTTTGTGCTGCGGTTGCTGTGGCTGAGACAAAGGGCAGTGCGAGGCTTAAACACCTTCCTTGTGACCCTTGCCCCCATAAAAAGTGAGAAAAAAAGAGAAAAAAAAGAGAGAAGAAAAATGAGAAAAGAAAGAAAAAAAATGGTGGTGATAATTCCTAGCAAATCCTTCCTGATCTTTTTTTAGACATATATCTCTTTCTTTCTTTCTTTCTTTCTCTCTCTCTCTCTCTCTCTCTCTCTCTCTCTCTCTCTCTCTCTCTCTCTCTCTCTCTCTACGTAGCTAGTTATTTACCTGTCTATCTATCTATCTATCTATCTATCTATCTATCTATCTATCTATCTATCTATCTATCTATCTATCTATCTATCTATCTATTTATTTATTTATCTATCTATCTATCTTTATTTACTGTTTCCTTTTTATTCCTTTTAATTTCCTTTCCCTTCCTGATCTTTCGCTAAACATCTAAATTAATTCACAGTTTTTCTTTGCTTCTCTTCATCCAATTTCCTCTTTGCATTTCCTTACTTTCTTTCTTTCCTGTATATTTTTTTCTTCTGTCAGATCTTCAGACATAAATATTTTCTTTTATCTATTTTTGTTTCTCTCCTTCCTTCCTTCCTTCCTTTCATCTTCCTCTCCATCTTCTCTCCTATTTTTTTTTTACGCCTCCTGTTTTTTCCTCAGTTTTTTCCCATCTAGATTTCTTCCTCTCCTCTCTCTCTCTCTCTCTCTCTCTCTCTCTCTCTCTCTCTCTCTCTCTTCCATCTCTCATCTTTCTCTCCTTCTTTTCCAGCTTTTTTTTCTCCTTCCTCTCTTTTATCTTCCTCTCCGTCTTCTCTATTTTTTTTTCTCCTCTTGTCTTCCATTTCTTTTCTCTGTTTTTTCCCATCTAGATTTCTTCCTCTTTCTCTTCCATCTCTTATCTTTCTCTCCACCTTTTCTCCTATTTTTATTTCTCCTCTTTCCCTTTCATCCTTTTCTTCACTTATTTTTTTCACTTTTCCTTTATTTTCCTTTATTCCGTTTTATCACCATCTCCTTTTCCTCCCAATATTCTTTCCCCTTTTTTCATTTCCTCTTTATCTACACTTACTCCTTGCTCCTTCCTTTCTTCTTCTCCAGCTCTCCTCCTCCATTTTACCTTCATCTCCTTCTTCTTTCCATTCTCTTCTTTCCCTTCATCTTTCTCTCTATCTTCCACCTCCTTTTTAATCTCCACAGTTTACCTCCATCCTTTTCTTTTTCTCTATTTCTTTTTCCTCCATCTCCTCCTCTCCATCTTCCACTTCCCCTTTCCTCTCCAATCTTTACCTCCATCTCTTTCTTCTCCTCCTCCTTCTTTTTCCTTCTCTTCCTCTCTACTTCTTTTCCCTCTCCTTCTCCATCTCTTCCTCTCCATCTTCTATTTCGTCACCCCTCACATCCTTCCCATCCCTGCTCCCTCTTCCACTTCAGGCATTCTCATTGGTAGGACGCTTGGGTGTGTCCAGGGGGGGGAGGGAGGGAGGGGGGGCGGGGGGCAATTTACCTGGAGTCCTGGATCATAGTATCATTCCAGGCTCAAGGCAGCTCAACGACACGACACGACACGACACGCCAGCCACGCCTCGATGCCTCCACGCCTCCATGACTTAATGTTTCGTCTTTTTTACTGTTTCTCTCTGTTCTATATTCTCTCTCTCTCTCTCTCTCTCTCTCTCTCTCTCTCTCTCCATCTCCTTCTCTTCATCTTCTACTTCCTTCTTCTTCTTTATCTCCATCTCTTCCTTCTCAAAACATCTATTTATTGTGTTTTGCTTTTTGCTTTACGATCTTGGTGTGTTTTTTCTTCTTCTTCTTCTATTTTTCTTTCTTCTTTTTGTTGTTTTTTTTAGTTTTCTGTTTTTTTTTTCATTTTTGTGTTTTTCTTGATCTTTCTTTCTTTATTCTCCTGTTCCTTTTACTCCTTTCTTATTCTTCTTCTCATGATCTTGGTATGTTTTTTTTTTTTTCTTCTATTTTCTTCTTTTCTCTGTTTTTTTTTAGTTTTCTGTTGTTTTCTTTATCTTTCTCTCTTTATTCATCTGGTTCTTTATTCTTTTCTTATTCTTCCTTCTGGTTTTCATTAACATTTATTTCCTGTTGTGTCTTTCCTTGTTCTCTTTTTCCTTGGTGCTTTTCTATTCTTTCCTCATTTTCTGTTTGTTTGTTTTTTCTTTATCAATTTTCACCTCTTCCTGTCCTCTTTTCTTCTCTACAGTTCTCTAAGCTTTTTCTTCTTTTTATCTTCCTTTTCTTTCTTCTGTCTTTCATTGCTTTCCTCTATTCTCTCTTTTTTTCTCCTCTTCTCTCTCTCTTTCCTTTACTTTCTTACATATTTTTCCATTCTTCTTCTCTCTTTCTCTTCCTTTCTCTACTTCTTTCTTTCTCCTCTATTCTCTGTTTTCGTATTGTTGTTGCTCTTATTTTCTTTTGTTTTCTCTTTCTTTTTTTTCTTTTCTCTATTATCATTTTTCTCATTTTCTTAGTTTTCTTTTTCATTTTATCTCCTTTCCTGTTCCTTTCCATTCTTTTTTCTTTTCACATTAAGTAATTCTGTCTATATTCCTTCATTATTTTCTTTTCACTCCTCCTCCTCCTCCTCCTCCTCCTCCTCCTCCTCCTCCTCCTCCTCCTCCTCCTCCTCCTACTCTTCCTGCCTTCCTGAATCTCACTAAAGCTTCCTCATTCCTCTTCCCTGCCCATCTCTCTCTCTCTCTCTCTCTCTCTCTCTCTCTCTCTCTCTCTCTCTCTCTCTCTCTCTCTCTCTCTCTCTCTCTTCCATCTTTTTATTCTCGCATATTTGTCTTTTATGTCTCTCTTCCTCTATTCTACTTTAGTTTCATCTCCTCCCCTTCCTCTCCTCCATCCTTTCTTTTTTTTCCTTCCATCTTTCACTTTCCTTCCTTCCTTCTCTCTACTTCATTTTTTCCTTCCTCTCTTCTCTCTCTCTAATTCCATTTCATCTCTCTCTTTCCTAAAACTTCTCAAATTCTCTTCTTTATCTTCTTTTCTTTTGTCTTCCTCCTGTTTTTTAATCCATCTTTCCCTTCTTTTTTTCTTTCTTCTTTCTATCCTTACTTTCTTCTATACCACATATTCACTCTCTCGTTTTCTTTCCTTCCTTCTTGTTACCTTCCTTTTTCCTACCTTTTCCATCTTCCCATATTTTTCTCTTCCTCCCCTCTCTCTCTCTCCCTTTTTCCATTCCCTCCTTCCATCTCTTTCTCTCTCTCCCTCCTTCCCTTCTTTCCTTCCTTCTCTCCTTCCCATAATAATCTCAAATCCTTGTGTTGCATATTTTCTCTCCCCCTCTCTCTCTCGCCTTCCCTTCCCTTCCCTCCTGTCTACTCTTCTCCTTTCCTTTTCATCCCTACTCTTCTCCTTTCCATCTCCCTTTTCTTTCCCTTTCTTTTCTATCTCGTTTATCCCTCTTCATTTTTTCCTAATCCCACACTTCCCTTTCTTTCTCTACTCTCTATTCCATCCAGTCATCTTTTTCTATCTCCCTTTCCTCTATCTATTCCTCTTTTCCTCCCTGATACCCTGTGCTGCATACTTTTCCTCCTTCTTTCCTCTTCCTTCTCTGCGCCCACCCCTTTATCCCAACCTGACCGAGTTAGGAGAGAGAGGAGGGAGGCACGCACTGTCTGTCTGTCTGTATGTGCTGTCTGGCCAAGGACGAAGATGTAACCCACATAAAGATGTCACCAATAGCTTCCTCTCGAGAACTGCCCGTCAAGCTGGGATTCTGGGACACGAGGAGGCGAGTGACGGGGGAGAGGTTGATGGAATAGGGAGAGAGAGGGAGACAAGGAGAAAAGAGAGAGGTTTAAGGAGAGGAGTTAAGGGCAAAGGGGAGGTTGATAAGACGGTTTGAGTGTGTTATTGTTTTTTTTTTTTTGTCTTTGTTGATATCTGGAATGCTTTAGTTTTAAATGTCTCTCTGTCTCTGTCTTTCTGTCTCTCTCTCTCTCTCTCTCTCTCTCTCTCTCTCTCTCTCTCTCTGTCTCTCTGTCTATCATTGTGTGTGTGTGTGTGTGTGTGTGTGTGTGTGTGTGTGTGTGTGTGTGTGTGTGTGTGTGTGTGTGTCTTTGCAATCTGTCATTTCGTTAGGTTAGCTGGGTTTAGCACTGTCTACATGCAACTAAGCAGAAAATAAATAACTTTGGTTTTTAAAGAGAGTATTCACTGACATACATACTTTCACTAGACAGACGATAACAGGCGGACCACGGAGGGATAGATGGGGATACAAAAGGCAAAGGCGTGATATACATATACGTTGGTTGGGTGTGGTTTGGGGGGTTCGAGAGAAGGTGTCTGCCGAGATATAGACGCTTACCATGAAAAGAAAATAGCAATAACAGCAGATTGAAAGCAACGAAAGGAAGGAGGAAGAGAATGGGAAAGGAATGGTAATAGGAATATATAGAAGAAGAAAAAAAAAACCAGAAGCAGGAGAACGAAAAAACGAAGAGAATATGATGAAGAAATACAGAAAAAAAAGTACCTAGAGACAAAACTTAAGAATAGAAGAAAAAAAAGCAATAAAAGAAGGAAATAATGACAATGAAAAGAAAATTAGAGAAAAAAAATGAAAACGACAGAAAAATAAAAGCAAAGTAGCAAGAAAACCACGAATGAGGTGAGAGGAAGAAGGAGAAGAAAGGTAAAAAATTTAAAACGAAAGAAAAAGGACAAATAAAATGAATGAATGAAGGAGATAAGGAAAGAGGGAAAAGGAGCATATGTTAGTAGAGGCAGTGAAAGGAATGGGAGTGTTGATAACCTCCAAGTGTTATGAATCGTGACTGAATAATATTTACCTCTCTCTCTCTCTCTCTCTCTCTCTCTCTCTCTCTCTCTCTCTCTCTCTCTCTCTCTCTCAACCTAGTTTTGTCAGAGTGTTTTATGGACTTGAGGTGGGAAGGTGAAGGGGAGAGAGAGAGAGAGAGAGAGAGAGAGAGAGAGAGAGAGAGAGAGAGAGAGAGAGAGAGAGAGAGAGAGAGAGAGACGAACGGTGGTGAGTGTGACAAGTTAGACCTTTCATCTCTCTCTCTCTCTCTCTCTCTCTCTCTCTCTCTCTCTCTCTCTATGATAATGCAAACAAAAGATTAAAAATAAGAAAAAGAGGAAATTCAAATTGATCAAATGTAATACTAGGCACATTCTTCTTGTTCTTCTTCTTCTTGTTCTTCTTGTTCTTCTTCTTGTTCTTTTTGTTCTTCTTCTTGTTCTATTCTTATTATTATTATTATTATTATTATTATTATTATTATTATTATTATTATTATTATTATTATTATTATTATTATTATTATTATTATTATTATTATTATTATTATTATTATTATTCTGCGTAGAGTAGAGGTGTCCCTTGCTGGCCGAGGGAGGTAAATGAAGCGAGGGAAAAAAACATGTGGGAAGCAGAGAGAGAGAGAGAGAGAGAGAGAGAGAGAGAGAGAGAGAGAGAGAGAGAGAGAGAGAGAGAGAGAGAGGAGAGGGAAGGGAAGGAAAGTGTGGCGGGTGGTATCGTGACCTAAATAGGAAGATTGATGAATTATTGTGAGTTTCGTGATAAAAATTAAATAAAAAAGAAAATCTGTTAGTGAAGGGAGTGAAGGAAAAGGGAAAGAAAAAAATGTAATGATGAAATGAATAAGGCCGGGAATGAAGGGACGGCAGGATGGGTAGATAAGAGGGATGGTGAAGGAAACTCGGAAAAAGGGAGACAGGAAACAAGAAAGATGAAATAAAACGTATAACATAAATAAGATAAAAAGGAAAAATAGGAAACTAGGGAAAAATGAGACTGGAAACAAGAGATGACGTGTAAATGAAATAAAATAAAACGAATCACAAAAAATAAGATAGAAATAAAACGTAGCACAAAAATAAGATAAAAAAAAAGGGAAAAATAGTGATAATGTTCGACTATACTCTAAACGAAAAATGAAATAAATCAAATGAAAACAAAACGAGATGAACACTAAAAAAAAAAAAAAATGGTTAAAATACACAAAATGAACAGGACGAAAAAAACAACAACAACAAATTTAACAGCATTGAAAAAAAACCACGATGATAAAACAACAAAAATAAAAAAAAATTATTATGTAAAAAAAAAAAAAATGAAGAAAAAACACACACAAAAAAGGAAGAGGTGTAATGAACGTAGAAATAAACACACACACACACACACACACAAAAAAAAAATAAATAAATAAATAAATAAATAAATAAACAAATAAAATAAAATAAAGGAGAGAGAAACAAAGAAAAATAAAAACAATCAAAACAAAATTACCTTTTCAAAACAATTACATTAAAAAGATTACATAGAATTACCGAAAAAAACAATAAGTAAGAAGAAAGGTCGGTTTAGTACAAGTAATACTGCTAAGAGGGCACAGCAGATTGATGGGCGGTGATAGATGACCTGCTACGCCCACACACGCCCACACACACTCGCACAGACTCTCTCTCTCTCTCTCTCTCTCTCTCTCTCTCTCTCTCTCTCTCTCTCTCTCTCTCTCTCGCAGCAAACTTCTCTCGTCCTCAACATGTACAGTCATTAATCACGCACATACACACACACACACACACACACACACACACACACACACACACACACACACACACACACACACACACACACAGAGAGAGAGAGAGAGAGAGAGAGAGAGAGAGAGAGAGAGAGAGAGAGAGAGAGAGAGAGAGAGAGAGAGAGAGAGAGAGAGAGAGAGAGAGAGAGAGAGAGAGAGAGAGAGAGAGATGCTTATACGTAAAGACTTGGGGAACGTAAATAAAAAAAATACTAGGCCGATAAATTCTGAAAAAAAAATAAATAGATAAAAAAGAATAAGATTTTTTTTAGAGGGAGGAAATTTCAAACCGCTTTTATCTATTTAACTAACGTTCTATTTTTATTTTTACTTTTGTTTACTTTGAAATGTGAAAAGGAAGAGAGAGAGAGAGAGAGAGAGAGAGAGAGAGAGAATTATGAACTCTTATGTAAACTCTCTCTCTCTCTCTCTCTCTCTCTCTCTCTCTTGTCTGCAGGCATCTCTCTCTCTTTGTAGATGAAATTGGCTTTTTTCTTGTCCATAATGTTTTCCGTCACGAGAAAAGAAGAGTCCTTGTCCTCATTTCCCGAAATTGGCTCTCTCTCTCTCTCTCTCTCTCTCTGTTTTCCGTGACCAGATAAAGTGCGTGGACCTTCAAGAGTCCTATATTGCATTCTTGTCAGTTTCCCGCCTAATTTACTCTCTCTCTCTCTCTCTCTCTCTCTCTCTCTGATCTCATTATCATATTCTTTTATCATTTTCCTTTGTCATTTTCTCCTTTTCGTTACTGCTATTTCTTTATCTCTTATTCGTTTTCTTTATTTTTCTCTTTGTTCCTTTTCTTCCATCCTCTATTTCTATTTTTTGACTTTCTTCTTCTTTGTTTTCCCTTTTCTTTCCTTTCTCTCTCTTTACTTTCCTCTTAACTGATTTTCCCCTCTTCTTCATTACTTGTCTTTCCCCTTTTACCATTTATCAATCTCCCACCTCTTCTCTTTCTCTCTCTCCACACACACACACACACACACACACACACACACACACACACACACACACACACACACACACACACACACACAGGTGACTCACTCCCAGGTAATCTCTAGCACTCCACTCTGGCATCACCTGCACTTTGCGACAGAGCAGGTTAATTACAGGTAGTCCAGTCAACCCACCTGTCCCGCGCGACGCTAATGAAGGCGTTAATTCAATAGTTGTCCTGATTATACTGGTGGTGGTGGTGGTGGTGGTGGTGGTAGGTAGGTGGAGGAGAATGAGAAGGACAACCACGAAGAAGAAAGAAAGAACAAAAAAAAAGAACAAGAAAAGAAGAGTAAAAACAAACAAAAACAAGAACAAGAA
>NC_059285.1:2484121-2489121 GCF_017591435.1 Portunus trituberculatus
CCTGTCCTTATATCGCTTCCTTAAAACTCTTTCATTCCTATCTGACACATCTTTCCATAACCACTAAACATTGAGACGTTTCTTCTTATTCTAGAGCAGCCTACAAACATCATAGTGACTAGAAACTGCAAAACCTCTCCTTGTGAACCCTTTCTTTCTTGCAGACACTTATAAAAAAACCTCATACACTGTTTTTAGTGTCGAAAACTGTTGTATATCGCAGGGAAAGGGTTAATACCAGCCTCTAGTTACCTGTTCTTCTTACCTGTCCTTGTTACCTGTCCTTGTTACCTGTCTTTCTTACCTGAGCCAACACCGTCAGCCTCGCGTGTGCTAAATTGAGAGGTCTTTTTTTCATCTTCGTTATTTTCTTGTCACGGAGCTTCATTATCGTTATTAGCATTTTCTAGAGGCAATCAGGTGCTTCTGCAGTTGTGGTGTTTGTCTTGTGATAGTGAAGTGGCTGGCGTGTTTGTGTTTGCCTTGGTAATGAAGTGTAGATGCTTTTCCGTTTTCTTTGAGATGGTGGTCTGTTCGTCACGTTTTCTTTGGTTGTTTGGCTCATTTAGATGTTGGTGATGTGGGTTGTGTGTGTGTGTGTGTGTGTGTGTGTGTGTGTGTGTGTGTGTGTGTGTGTGTGTGTGTGTGTGTGTGTGTGTGTGTGTGTGTGTGATGTTTTTACTCGTCTATTTATTTCTTTATTCATTTTGTTCTTATTTATCTTTTTTTCATTGTTGTCTCTGAATGCATCTCTTGGTCCACACTTACTGAGCTTGTTAAGAGTCAGTCTCTTGATGCGTTTCCATATTCATTCTGGTGACTATTTGGTGACTTGATACAGCTTCAGAAACTTGTGTGGGGATTGAAATAGTAAAGACTCTGGCCATTAATCTTCTGACCTCCATAGATATTTCATGATGTAAATAAGATAATCTAATCACACCCAAACACATGGTAAAAATGCGTCCCAGGAATGAAGGAGTTAAATTATATTCTGTTCTTGTGTTTACTTTGACATATTACTTCACATTTCAAGCTTCTCTATTTTTATTTTCATTTTTACATTAGAAGAAACGAATTACGCCTCTGTTCTTTCCTTGCCTTTTCTGTCTATAACGTTTTCCTGTCAATCTATCTAACTTTCTGCCTTGTATTTTCCAAACCTATACTGTTCTCTCGATGGTATTCAATGTTTTCTTTTTTAACAGGTTGCATTCTTTTTATAGTCTAGTTTCTCTTTCCAGTCTATGTTTAAAAGAAATTAATTACATCATTGTTTATTCCTTGCCTTTCTGTTAGCAATGGTTCCCTGTGAGTCTATCTTACTTTCTAACTTTCTTCCATTTACCAAACCTACATTGTTTTTTTTTTTTTTTGTTCGATTATGAGATGGTATTCAATGTTTTCTCTTTCAGGTTGCATTCTCGATACAGTTTAGTGTATGTCATGTCCTAGTTTATGTTTGTGTTCTTCCCTTCACTGGTTTTATCTTATATTTCTGTGTATGATTCCTTCTCGCGCTCCATCAACGTCACTACATATTATTTCTTGTCGTTGTTTTTATTTTGTTTTGTTTTTCGAAGTAGTTTAGTTCATGTTATCTATACATTCACTTTCTTTCTTCTTTTTTTTATGATTCTATTTGTACAATTTTCTTATACCTTATCCTTACGTCAACAAAGAATACATGAGTCTAACCTATCCTATTCTACCCTAATTTAACCTAATCTATCCTACCCTACCCTAACCTAACCTAATCTAATCAACCTTAACCTAACCTAACCCAATCTTAACAAACCAAACTTAACCTAACCTAACCTAACTCGACCCACCCTACCATAACCTAACTTAACCAAACCCAAACCAACCTTAGCTAACATATCTCAACTCAACCTAACCAAACCTAACACGACGCAACACAAACCCAACACAGCACAGTAACTTTTCTTTTCTCCAGATTGTAAAAAAAAAAGAAGAAAAGAAAAATCACTATCAATCTAACTAATACAAAAAAAAAGAGAGAGAGAGAGAGATAAAGAAGAGGAAGGTCACCAGGCAGCTGTGTTATTCTGATCAGGTGTGCGTGCGTGCGTGAAGGCGTAAGGTGGGAAGGTGTGGCGCAAATATTTACCTGAGAATGAAGCGGTGGTGGTGGCGGTGGTGATGGTGGTGGTGGTGGTTGTAATGGATGAAGAGGAGTAGGAAAAGAAAGAGAAGGTATTGATAGTGGTGTTGCTAGTGGTGATGAGAGCAAAGAGTAGTAGTAGTAGTAGTAGTAGTAGTAGTAGTAGTAGTAGTAGTAGTAGTAGTAGTAGTAGTAGTAGTAGTAGTAGTAGTAGTAGTAGTAGTAGTAGTAGTAGTAGAGTAGAGAGAGAGAGAGAGAGAGAGAGAGAGAGAGAGAGAGAGAGAGAGAGAGAGAGAGAGAGAGAGAGAGAGAGAGAGAGAGAGAGAGAGAGAAAAATTGAAATACACACTTACATAGAGACAAAGACGGAAAGAAACAGCCACAAAAAGAGGCAAGAATTAACACACACACACACACACACACACACACACACACACACACACACACACACACACACACACACACACACACACACACACACACACTGACCCTGCCACTATTCATAACCTCGCCCCTTTAAAAAAAAAAAAAAAACCAGGAAATTATACCATTCCAAAAAGAAGATGAATAAATAAATAGACAATAGATAAAACTGAATACAGAAAGACAGACAGAGAGAAAAAAAAAAAAAAATTGTGGGCCTCAAAAAAAAAATATATGTGGTGATGAAGACAGAAAAGAGCAACTCACAACGAAACACTCTTGGTCATCACTTTCCATACAGAGAATTTAATATTGAGTGACTGTTTTTACTCCTTTGAATTTATGCTCTCTCTCTCTCTCTCTCTCTCTCTCTCTCTCTCTACATCGTCATTTATCATTTCCTTACCTATCCTCATTCCTTCAACTCTTCCTTCTTTCTCATCCCTTCATCCTGTCTCTTTCTTTCTCTTTCCTTTCTCCTAATTCCTTTCACTCTACGGCTTAATCTTTCGAATTCTTTCTTTGCACACACACACACATCTCTCTCTCTCTCTCTCTCTCTCTCTCTCTCTCTCTCTCTCTCTCTCTCTCTCTCTCTCTCTCTCTCTCTCTCTCTCTCTCTCTCTCTCAAAATCGATGCTTTTACTGTGAACGCATTACACTTTTTTTTCCTCATTCTGCCCCAAACGATATTTCCAAAACTCGCCGCTTCCGAAATCTCAACGTGAGGGAAGGAGGGAGAGGGAGGAAGGAAGGGAGAGGAGGAGGGGAAGGAAGGAAAGAAGGAAGGGAGGAAGGAAGGGAGGGAGGAAGGGAAGAAGAAAAGGGAGAGAAAGAAGGAAGGAAAGGAGAGAAGTAGAGGAGGAAAGTAAGGGAAGGAGGGAAGGGAGAGAAGGAAGGGAGAGAGAGAAGAAGGATAGGGAAGGAAGGAAAGAGGGAAGGAGGGAAGGGAATGAGAGAAGTAGGGGAGGGAAGGAGAAAGGAAGGAGAGAAAAAGGGGGAGGGTAGAGAGGGAAAGACGGAAGGAGGGAAGGAAGAAAGGGAGAAAAGTAGGGGGAGGAGATTAAGGAGGCAGTCTCGTCCACTCTCTCTCTCTCTCTCTCTCTCTCTCTCTCTCTCTCTCTCTCTCTCTCTCTGAAGATATGGATTTTGAAATGGATAATAAGATACATTTCGTCCTTGGCATAACACGCATATTCCCTCCCCTCCTTTACCTCTTCCTCTCTCTTTTCTCTTCTTTTTCTCTCCTTCCCTTTCTCTTTCTCTTTCTCCTCCTCTTTGTGTATCATTGCTCTTTTTTCACTTATTTCTTATTCTATTTTTTTTTCTCGTAATGTTTGTCTTCTTTCTTTTCCTTTTCTATATTCTCCTTTTCTCTCTCTCTCTCTGTCTCTCTCTCTCTCTCTCTCTCTCTCTCTCTCTCTCTCTCTCTCTCTCTCTCTCTCTCTCTCTCTCTCTCTCTCTCTCTCTCTCTCCTTACTTTCCAATTTTTCTTTTCTTTTCCTCTTCTCTCTTTCCTCCGTTTCCTATACACATATCTCTTCTTTTTATCGTTCTTGCATTTCCAATTTCATTCTCTTCCTTTTATTTGCCTTTTCTCTTTCCCCCATTCTCTCTTCCTCTCTTGCTCTGTTTCTGCATCACCTATCATTCTCTTCAATTTCCTTTTCTCCTGTATTTTTCTCCATTCTCCTCTTCATCTGCATATCCTATTCTTCACTCCTTTTTCCTCATTTCATTTCCATTACTTAATTCTTTCTTTCCATTATCTTATCTGCACCTTTTCCTTCTCTCCCATCCTCTTCCTCCCTTTCTTTCACACCCTCGTTATCGTCCCCTTCTTCTTTGCACCTGGCTACATGTGATCACTGGAATGTCCTTGCTTGGATAACGACGATAAGAAGCAACGTCACATGTCTCAATTTCAAGGGGTCTTTTGATACACTTCCCCACTATAGATCATGAAGCAAAATTAAACCTCATGGAATTGACAGTAAAAATGTGTCACGGGATTAAAGAGTGATTTAGTTCTACGGAGGGAAGGGGAGAGGAGGGAGGGATGACAGGGAAGGAAGGGGAGGGATGAAGAGAGACAGAGAGGAGAGGAAGTGAGGAAGGGAGGAGGGAGGGAGGAGGAGGTAGGGAAGAATGAGGAGGAATGGAGGGAAGGAGTGTAGAAGGGAAGGTGAGGAGGGTAGGAGGAAAGAAGTAGAGGAAAGAGAGGGGGTAGAGAAGAGGGAAAATTTTAAGGATAGGTAATGGAAAAGGAAAGGAAGAGAGGAGAGAGGAAGTGGAAGAAAGGGAAAAAAAGGAGATAGGAAAAAGTAGAAATGAAAGTGAGGAAAGAGAGAGAAAAACGAAGAAGAGATATAAGAACGAAAGGAAGAAAAGAAATAAAAGAAAAAAATAGACGTTGAGAGAGAAAAAAAAGGAAAAGAAAAAAGAACAAGTA
>NC_059285.1:2491621-2511621 GCF_017591435.1 Portunus trituberculatus
TTTTCTTTTTGTTAGTCTTCCATTCTTGCCTCGTTCTTGTGATTAATTATATGGTGGGTGATTCCTTTCTCTCTCTCTCTCTCTCTCTCTCTCTCTCTCTCTCTCTCTCTCTCTCTCTCTCTCTCTCTCTCTCTCTCTCTCTCTCTCATTCAGGGATTAAACTGTACACGTTGCTCCATTCTAGTATTTTTTTCGTTTTCTTTCTTTTTTTAACTATTTTTTTTCCATTTTTTCCTTCCTTTCATTTTTCCGTTTCAGCAGTAGTGATGGCTCCTGTGCTGTTGGTCTGTCGTGTGGTTTTTCTCTCCCTTCCTCTTGTTCCGGCTTTCAATATTGCAAGGATTATTTCATTTTGGTTGTGTTTCTCTATTTTTATTCCATGAGAGAGAGAGAGAGAGAGAGAGAGAGAGAGAGAGAGAGAGAGAGAGAGAGAGAGAGAGAGAGAGAGAGAGAGAGAGAGAGAGATATATATATATATATTAGCTGTATTTTTTCGTCCCTTTTCTTTTACTTTTTACTTTATTTCTTTTCTATTTTGCAAACGAGGAGATATTTTTCAACTCTCTCTCTCTCTCTCTCTCTCTCTCTCTCTCTCTCTCTCTCTCTCTCTCTCTCTCTCTCTCCATGGCAATTTCAGTTCCTTTGTCTTCCCTCTCCCATAGTTTTAATCTCCTTTTCTGCAGTTCAAGACCACTTTCTTTCCTCTCCTCAGAAAATGTAGCATTCGTCCTTCCTCCTCCTCCTCCTCCTCCTCCTCCTCCTAGTCCTACCCGTCCTCCTTCCACGCTCATGACCGCAAATAAGAGACCTAGCACACGCACACACACACACACACACACACACACACACACACACACACACACACACACACACACACACACACACACACACACACACACACACACACACACACACACACACACACACACACACACACACACACACACAGGTAAGCGTTTTCTAATTACTCCTGCAGCACCTTCATGAGTTGTTCTATACAGGTGAATAGACAGACAGGTTGAATGGCACTATGTTAAGGAACCGTGTCTCTCTCTCTCTCTCTCTCTCTCTCTCTCTCTCTCTCTCTCTCTCTCTCTCTCTCTCTCTCTCTCTCTCTCTCTCTCTCTCTCTCTCTCTCTCTCTCTCTCTCTCTCTCTCAAAGAATTAAAAGATGAAGGAAAGAAAATATTGGAGGAAAGAATAGAGATCCAAGGTCGAGAGAGAGAGAGAGAGAGAGAGAGAGAGAGAGAGAGAGAGAGAGAGAGAGAGAGAGAGAGAGAGAGAGAGAGAGAGAGAGAGAGAGAGAGAGAGAGAGAGAGAGAGAGAGAGAGAGAGAGAGAGAGAGAGAGAGAGAGAGAGAGAGAGAGAGAGAGAGAGAGAGAGAGACACGGTTCCTGGAGGGTGTCCAGCGAAGGACTGAGGACTCACCAGGCCACCAAGCAGACACAAAAGCGAGCCAAGGCAAAAGTGTGTGAGTACTGCTCACGGAAAGGACACACTTCTGCTACTTGCCACGCCAGAACTGACGATTTACGTCAAGAGCGTCTCCTACAGCGGCTCCTTACGGTGGAAAGACACACAGCCACACCCTTCCCACCTGCAGCGCCTCAGCCCGCCCACCCCCTCACTTCATTTCAGTCCTTGCCACAACCTCGCCCACTCCTTCCTCAGCCTGGTATCTGGAATCAGAACCAGGGGCGGCAGTGGACCACTCCTCTTCACCAGTACCAGCAGTCGGCCGCGGACCCTAACCACCACCTCGGACTAGCAGGCCTCGCTCACTACCATCCCTCACCATGGTACAGCCAGCTTGCCCCCGCCGCCAACTAAAGGTCGTCTCTAGCAACGTCCGTGGTCTCCGGACTAACCTTGCAGACTTATACCACAACTGTGTGCAACGACACAATGCAGACGTTGTTGTGGTGACCGAGACATGGCTGAACAGTGAGGTGGAGCCCACGTATGGCAGGATGCAGGGCTTCACCCACTGGGTGAGGAGGGACCGACAGGAGCGAACAGGAGGTGGAGTGGCTGTCTGCTTCAAGGAAGGAATGCAGGCCCAGCTACTCGACATAGACACGCCTCCAATGATGGAGATGATGTACTTCCGAGTAATGCTGGCAGACCGCTCAGCCCTCCTGCTGTGTGCCCTGTATCGCCCCCCGCGACAAGGGCCTGACTCACTCTTGTACCTGACTGAGACCTTAGACAACCTGATGATGGCACACAGCTGCAGCCACGTGCTGATTGTGGGGGATCTCAATCACCACCTGGAAAGAGACGCCTACGAGAATCTCCTGAGGTGCAGGGTCTGACAGATCATGTCACCTTCCCCACACATGAACGAGGAGGGACATTAGACCCTGTCATCTCAGACTACCAGGAAGACAAGCTTCAGTGTCATCAGCTGGGGCTCGTGGGCAGCTCTGACCATCACGCTGTACTGACACAGCTGGAAGTGGGCGTGGCTCAGGACGAGGCCACCACCCGCACCATCTGGCTGTGGAACAAAGCAGACTGGGCTTCCTGCGCCGCGACCTGACCCACACCCCATGGGCCACTCTGCTACAGGGAGGAGCAGAGAGTGAAGCACTTGCACTCACCTCTCACCTTCTCGCCCTCCAGAGACGCCACGTCCCACACAGGGAATACACCACCAGATCGACGGATCAGCCATGGTTTGGCTACCGTTGCCGTGTTGCTGCCGAGGCAAAGTATGCTGCCTGGCTCCGCTACAAGAGGAACCCGACTCGGCGCAACAAGGACCTGCACAGGGCTGCATGCAGGAGGATGGTGGTAACCAGCAAGTGGGCCTTAAAAAAGTGGGAGGAAAGCCTGCGCCGGAAACTGTGTGGCACTGGCGTAGGAAACAAAACTTGGTGGTCTCTTGTTAAGGACAAACAAGGAACTGGCCACCAAGAATCCATCCCTCCCTCAGCAAGCAGGACGGTACTGTCGCCACCAGCAGTAAGGAGAGGGCACAGTTGCTGGCTTCCTTGTTTGCTGGAAAAATGAAGGTCGGAATCCACAGCAGCCACCGCCTCAGCTGGTCCAGCAATGTGAGAAGACTGTCACCATGGTGGAGGTGACGCATCAGCAGGTGAAGCGATTATTGCGGGGCTGGACACACAGAAAGCCACCGGCCCTGATGACATCAGCCCGCACCTGCTGAAGCGATGCTCCCAGGAACTGGCTGCCCCTCTCACCCAAGTCTTCACAACTTGTGTACGGGAAAACGTCTGGCCTTCAGTGTGGAAGGAGGCTCGAGTAGTTCCTGTACACAAAAAGCTCCAGGACGGACCCAAAAACTACAGACCCATATCCCTGTTGTCAGTGGTGGGTAAAGTGTTTGAGAGGGTCGTGGCAGAGGTGGTGTGTAGCCATCTCAAGGACAATGCCCTCCTCTCAGACCAACAGTTTGGGTTCAGACCTGGAAGGTCAACCTCCGACCTAATGATGCTTCTCACCAGGCATTGGCAGGACGCCCTCGACGACGGCAAGGACACTATAGTGGTTGCTTTGGACATAGCAGGAGCTTTTGATAAAGTATGGCACAACGGATTACTAGAAAAGCTTCGTGCTAAAGGCATCCAGGGTGGCTTGCTACGACTCTTGGGAAATTACCTGCAGGACAGAAGCCTCAAGGTGGTTGTCAACGGGCAAACATCTGAGTCCCTGCCTGTGGAGGCATCAGTGCCACAGGGTTCAATTCTTGGCCCACTCCTGTGGAATATCTACGTGGATGATCTTCTCCAGCTACTGCCAGGAGTCATGGCCTATGCTGATGACTGCACCCTCTCCTATACCTATCCACGCCAGGACAGTGGGCGGGCTGCTGAGGCCATCAATCAGCAGCTACGAGTGATAAAGGAGTGGGGTGCTCGCTGGCAAGTGACATTCGCGCCGGAGAAGACACAAGCAATGGTTGTCTCTCGGTCCCCAGCCGCCATGGCAGCAATGGCAGGAAAGTTGTCTTTTGGCGCTGCTGCTCTCCCACTCCAAGATGACGTCAAGATACTTGGAGTGGAGGTGGATCGAGGGCTGAGGTTTGACAGGCATGTCAAAACCATTGCCAAGAAAGCCTCTCACAGGATCTCCGCTCTCAGAAGGATCGCCAGTTTCCTCGACAGGAAGGGAGACTGCTGCTGTACAAGGCACAGGTGCGGCCCCACCTTGAATACGCAGCTCTCTCCTGGATGTCCTGTGCCGCCACACACAGAAGGAGACTGGACAGCATCCAACGCCGCGCCATACGGCTAGTAGATGCTGCACTACCACCTCACCCAGAGCCTGAGCGTCCCCTTGATTCACTGGAACACCGCAGAGACGTGGCGGCGATCGTAGTGTTCCATAAGGCACAGGTGCAAAGAGTGCCACATCTGGCAGGGCTGCGTCATCCTCTAAGAGTCACCGCACGGAGCACGAGAACGGTGCTCAATGGTGGTGACGCCGTAGAGGTGCCGCGATCCCACGGGTGTCAGCATCAACGCACCTTCGCAGGACGCGTCTCCAGGATGTGGAACTTGTTCACGGCCGCGGTGCCTCACGTCCAGGAGATGAACACACACAGTGTCAAACTGATGGCACATAAGTGGAGACAGACACTGCCAACTCCTCTGACACTCTTTGTGACGTGACACTCAGTGTAGTGCAGTGCGTGAATAGTGCTAGTGAAGTGAAACGAATAGTGCTCCATTTACATGCTGACCATCTTGTATATTATCTATTTTTAAGTCTTGTAAATATTGTAGAGAAATAGATTGTAGTACCCTTAGAATAGGTAGCACACGACAGTGCGCCTTTGGGTACATGTTCCTTTGTATTAAGTTTTGTTTAAATAAAAAAAAAAAAAAAAAGAGAGAGAGAGAGAGAGAGAGAGAGAGATACACACACACACACACACACACACACACACACACACACACACACACACACACACACACACACACACACACACACACACACACACACACACACACACACACACACACACACACACACACACAAGGGCAGAGAGACAGACGAGACACTGGCCAGACTGGGAATTAAGGAAGGATTGTAGTTAAGAAGGACGTGACGTGACAAGAGAAAGAGAGAGACAGACAGAGTTGCAAGGAATTTTTGGTGCATGGAATTCACTTGGACAAAAATGACTTACAGAAATGATAACAGGAACAATGGTGAAGGATGGGTGAATGTATGAGAATAGCTACTTAAATCGTGGTGATGATATAGACAAGCATCGAGTGAAGTATATCAAAAGGAAGTAGAAAAATAAGTAGGTACAGAAAGAAATTAGGAAAAGTAACTAAATAAGAGTGAGAAGGTAAAGTAATGATAAAGAAGATAATTATGACGAAACAACTGGAAAAGATAAGAAGTAGAATAAGAAAAACAGGTAAAAAGAATCATAATGTTGAGATTAATAAGAATAACACAAATATGATCAGAAATTAAGATAAGAAAAACGAAATTAATGAAAAGAATAACAAATAAAAATAAAGAAGAAAAAACGGGAGGGAAACAGCAACAATAATTCAAACCATGCTAAACTTGATCACAAAATAATGAAAACAATAAAAAAACATGAACAGAAAATAAAAATAAAAAGACTGGAAGAAAAAAACTAAAAAAAAAAAAAAAAAATTGTCAACATAAAATAAAAAAAAAAAAAAAACGCTGAAAGAAAAGACTTGAAAATATGAATAATGAACACAAATCATTTTCAAAGCAAAAAAAAAAAAAAAAAATAGACAAAGCTGAAACAAAAAACGTAAAAAAAAAAGTATCTCGCGAATCAGACAAATGAGTCACACACACACACACACACACACACACACACACACACACACACACACACACACACACACACATACAATAAAATAACAGCAGGGGAGTAAATTACATTCCTGCCACGCTCTGTTAAATGAAGGGAGGAAATATTGCAAACTTCAGCTTTAAAAATAATAGCCAACAAAGTGGGAGATGATTGGGAGATAAAGAGATATTAAGAAGATAAGTGGGAGATCAGATGATTGAGAGATAAAGTGGTGGATAGAGGAGCTAAGTAAATGTAGGAATTAAATGAAGGGGAAATTATCAAGTATTAATGATAAACGACCGAGAAATTGCGAGATAAAGAGATAGATGGAAGGGAAGAAAAGGAGATAAATGGGAGATAAGGAGATGATTGAGGATAAAGTGATAGACAGAGAAGATAAATAAATAAAGGAGTTAAATGAAGGGGAAATGATCAAGCAGCCGATAAATTGCGAGATAAAGAGATAGGTGGAAAACAAGGAGATAAGTGGGAGATTAACAGATGATTGAAAGATAATGTGGTGGATAGAAGAGATAAATAAACGAAAGGGAAATTAAATGAAGGGGAAATTATTAAGTATTCTTGATTCACGTTATTGTCTTGCAAGTGAATTGAAAGAAAAAAAGGATAAAAGTAACATATAATAAACAGATTAACAATAAATAAGAGGAGAGGTAAAGAGGTGAATAATGCGGATACTTAAGAGTACTAACTTAACCCCTTCATTGCTGGGACACATTTTTACCTTGAAATTTGTGTACGATTAGGCCATTTTATTGACATTAGGAAGGGTCTATGGAGCTCAGAAGATTAACGGCCTCAGTCTTTACTATTTTAACCTCTTCCTAATTTTTACCTGGATATTTGTGTACGATTAGGCCATCTTATTGACATTAGGAAGGGTCTATGGAGCTCAGAAGATTAATAGCCACAGTCTTCACTGTTTTAACCCCTTCCATACTAGGACTCATTTTTACCTGGATATTTGTGTACGATTAAGCCATTTTATTGACATTAGGAAGAGTCTATGGAGGTCAGAAGATTAATGGCCACAGTCTTCATTATTTTCATCCCTCCAGTACTAGGACACATTATTACCTGGATATTTGTGTACGATTAGGCCATTTTATTGACATTAGGAAGGGTCTATGGAGCTCAGAAGATTAATGGCCACAGTCTTCACTATCTTAATCTCCCCCATAAGTTTCTGAAGCTGTATAAAATCACCAGATAGTAAGCAGAATGTATGGAAACACGGCATGGTACACAAGCTGTTAATAAAGAGAAATTAATCAAACTTTTCAGACTCAACTATCAAACGAATAAATTGAAAGAGACAAAAGATTAAGTATAAAATAGAAATAAACACATGAACATCTAAATTAAAGGACGAACTATTAAAAAAATCGTAAAAAATACAAATGAATCAACACGGCAGCACAAACTGAACACAAAACAGAGACGCGTACATAAAGAGACGAACAGACATGACAGACACAGAAATGGACGCATGAACAGTGATACAGATTAATTAACAGCATTACAGGTACAATGGCGTCTGTCTGTCTTTCTGTCTGTCACGATAAACCAATGTCCGTCTGTCCGTCTGTCTATCACTTTAAGTCGAGTCTGCGCGTGGGAGAATGTGTTGTATTGGTTAAGATTGACATAAATTGATGGATTGGAAGGAAGGAACCGAGATCATATGGCGCCGTGCTGGATTTTTGATAGTGAGAGGGAAAAATTGTAATGGGAGAGTGAGGGAGAGTCCTATCAGGGAGTGGGAGAGAATTGTATTGTGAGTGAGTTGCATTAATGAGATTGTGAGTTTTATTGGGAAGAAAAGAGATTTATATAGACGGAAAGTGAGAGTTGAGAGAGAGGAGAGGTTTACCAAGGAAGGATGAAAATAACTAGAAGAGGCACTTCTTGAGAGAGAGAGAGAGAGAGAGAGAGAGAGAGAGAGAGAGAGAGAGAGAGAGAGAGAGAGAGAGAGAGAGAGAGAGAGAGAGAGAGAGAGAGAGAGAGAGAAACTATTATTAGGAGAGCAAGATTTGTTATAAAGAGAAACGTTAATTGAAAATGTTGAAGTCAAACAATTGTAAAACTGTAACTAACAAACTTGATTCACACATTTCTATTCTCTTTTTCAAACCTTTTCCTGCGTAGGCGACTTCCTCATCTCTCCAATTTTCCTCTAGTACTCTTCCCTTCACCCACTCGTCCCTCGCTACACACGCAACACTTTCTGATTTACGATTTTTTCTTCTCTCTGACATTTCATTTTCCACGCTAATTTGAATTCTGCCGAGATCTGCTTTTTTTTTTTTTTTTTTTGCTCTCTCTCTGTCTTTCCTTCCCATTTACTCTTTTTTTCCACTTTTTCTCTTCTTTTCATTCTCACCACTTCTTTATTTCACTTCCTCCTTATCATCTTTACTCTTATGTGGTTCCCTCTTTTCTTAACCCCTTCAGTACCATGACGTGTTTCCATAGTCATTCTGGTTACTATTTGGTGATTTCATACAGCTTCAGAAACTTATGTGTGGGATTAGAGTAGTGAAGACTGTGGCCATTAATCTTCTGACCTCCATAGACCCTTCCTTATGTAAATGAAATGGTCTAATCGTACACAAATCTCAAGGTAAAAATGTGTCCCAGTACTGAAGTGGTTAACCTGTCCATTTCTACCTAACACTGTCTCTCTTTCTTTCCTACTCATTTATTTTCAACTTTTCCTCTTCTTTATATTCTTACCTTCACTTCCCTTTGATTTCCTCCTCATTCTTCACTCTTTCCTATTCTCCTCACTTTTATGCTCTTTCCTCTCCTCCTTAACCTATCCATTGCTATCCATTATTCTCTTTCTCTTTCACATTCATTTATTATACATTTTTTTTCCTCTTCATACTTAACACAACTTTATTTCATTTCCCATTATCATTTACCATATTCTATTTCCTTTATTTCTGTGTGCCTTCCTTTCTTCACAGACTTATCTATTGCTATCTAACACTGTCTCTCTTTTTCTTCTCATTCATTTATTCTCCACTTTTCCTCTTCTTTTCAAACTTATTACTGCTTTATTTCATCTCCTTCCTATTTTCTATGATGTTATATTATCTCTCCTTCTGCGCATTTTCCTCCTTTCTCTAAGTTGCTCTCCAAAACTGTCTCTCTTTTTCTTTCCTACTTATTTATTGTCCACTTTTATTCTTCTTTCTTATACTTATTACTGCTTTACTTCATCTCCTTCCTATCTCTTTTGTTTTCTCTTCTCTTCACTCCTATGTGCTTTCCTCTTTCCCTAGCCTCTCCATTGCTATCCAAACCTTCCTCATTTTATTCTATTACCTTCTCCCTATTCCCATTCGTATCCCTCTCACCCTTTCCTTTCCACCCTCTCCCCTACACTATTCCTCCAGAACCATCCCATTTCTCCCTTGCCACTCTCCTATTTTTCCCTTTACATCCTCCCTATCTCCTATTTTTCCTTTTTATTCCTCTGAACTCCATTTCCTTCCCTACTGAGTCACGTTTCTCCCCACGTCACCCTTCCCAAAAGCCCAAACTGCTACTTAGGACTCGAACAGATGGCGCCCTTCGAGACACGCGGGATGGCATTCACTTATCGAGTCTTCCGCTGACGTCAGAGGTTGCGGGGAATAGTGTTGTAAAGAGAGCAAGGGCAGATTTCTCTCTCTCTCTCTCTCTCTCTCTCTCTCTCTCTCTCTCTCTCTCTCTCTCTCTCTCTCTCTATGTGCAATTAACTTTATATCTTTCACATCAAATTTTGTCTATGAAATGAACGTACTGATAAAACAATCAACTATAACAGAGCACAAAATGGTTCGACAACTTTACACACACACACACACACACACACACACACACACACACACACTCTCTCTCTCTCTCTCTCTCTCTCTCTCTCTCTCTCTCTCTCTCTCAGTCAGACCCTATTAACAGAACCAGCCGCTAATTAATGACCATTCATCGCCATTACCACAAAAATTACCCTGATTGTTCTGGCGGGAAACTCAAATAATTGCCTTTTTTTGGCCCAAACTTTCCCTCTCCAGCATTGCAATTTTTCTCATAGCAATTAAAGTCTTCATTTATCTCGGCACGTTCATAAACTCGATCTAAATGACGTGGTTGTTTTTATATCTATCTATTTTTTTTTTTTTTTTTTTTTTGCTTGAGTATTTCACTTCTTTCTTATTTCTTGGTTTAATTCTTTTCTTTTTATTTTGATCATTTTGGTGTTTTTATCAACTTTTTTGTTGGGCGGGGGAGGGGAGGGGAGGAGATGGGGTGCCTTGATTTAAGTAACTTTTTTTTTCTATTAATGATTATCTTTATTATTTATTTTAATACCATGTGGGCTTATCACGGGAATTTATGGGCTAAAGGAGATACTTTCTATGGGGATACCTCCTATTTTCTTTTTGTCTAAGATCAATTCACGTTTTCCTTTCAATGTTAAGGTTGATTTTTTTCTATTTTGTTTTTTTTATATTCCTTGTTATTTTCTTTTATTTTCTGTGACTTACCTTTAGTTTAATTGTATCCTAGTGTACCTGTTTGCTCTCATCTTTAATACCTGTCCATTTGCGCTAATCTGTTTGTATGTTTGCACACACACACACACACACACACACACACACACACACTCTCTCTCTCTCTCTCTCTCTCTCTCTCTCTCACATTTGTCACGTCTCCCCCCGCCCCTTCCAGTCTCCCTCCCGCGTTCCTCTCTCCTCGTGGCTTCGTTAACGACCACAACAAGCTAATCGCCTCACGTGTTTGGGCGACACACAACACATGCAGGCGATTCTCACGCTCACCACTCACAGCGAACCCCCTCTCCTCTCACTTTCACCTTTCATTCTCACGCCAGCCCATCATGCAAGCCTTACTCTCATCCATTTCACTCTTATTTTAACCTGAGTCTCGTATTAACATCTTTTCATTACTGCTTATTCTTGTTTGTTGGTTTTTACCTATCTTTTCATCGTAATTGTGCTTTTTCATTTCTTTTTTCTTCATTTTTTTTTATCTAACGCAATGTCATTTCAGCTTTTTTTTTTTCTCATGCTGCCTTTAGCTTCATTATAGCGCCTCACTCATATCCTTCATTCTGACTAGTTTTTTTTTTCTTTATTTTACTTCTATTTCATCCGACCTCAATACATTTCCTCATTCTTTACTCTCATCCTAAACAATATCCTTTTCCTATCCACCATAACACCTTCCTCTTACTCATTCTATTGTTATCCATCTTACTCCTCACTGCAACTAATTCATTTTTTGCTCCTTTTTCATCCTACGTCTTCGCATTTTCCCATTCTTCACTCTCACACTAACCTAACACCCTTTTTTATGATCTATTCCCACCTCAGCTCCACCATAACACCTTCCTCTTACTCATTCTAGCGTTTTCCGTCTTATTTTTTACTCTAACTAGTTCATTTTTCACTCCTCTTTCATTCTACGTCATTGTATCCTTAATTCTTTTACTGTCAACCCAACCTGACACCATTTTCTTCTTCTATTTTAAGCTCAACCTCACCATAACACCTCTCTCTCTCTCTCTCTCTCTCTCTCTCTCTCTCTCTCTCTCTCTCTCTCTCTCCAACACGTGCGGGTCACAATATGGTCTGCATCTCTTACCTTTCCTTGGACAAATGACGGGTGATGATTGGCTCCTTCCCCACCATTACGCCCCACGCTCCTTCCATCGGTAGCGCCCATTTTCTGCGTTATTAGGTCACGGAATTCACCTTTGGTCCCCCCTTGACTAACCCTATTCTGCCCCTTCATTTCCCTCTATTTTTCTCATCTCTTTGTTATTTTATTTTCCTTTTTGTGTTTTTTTCTTCTTGGTTTGATACAGTTAATGGGTGGAATAGTTAATTAGTTTCCTATCTTCATATTTATTTTTTGTGTTTTTTTCTTTTCTTTTCTGTCTCTCTCTCTCTCTCTCTCTCTTCCAATGTTCTCCTCTACTCCTTCATTTGCTTCTCTTATATTTTATGTTTATACCATGTGGGCTTTTTTCACGGGAATTTATGGTCATGGGCTAAAGGGGGTACTTTTTGTGGTACCTCTATCTCAAAGCCCACCCGCTAGGAAACCGTTGCCCCGAGTGAGGAAGCCCAACCTACACTCAAACCGTGGACAGGATTCGAACCCGTGCGCTTGGAGACCCCTCGGACCCCAAATCACACATGGTTCCACTGTACCACTGTACCACTTTGTCGTTCATGTTCTGATATTCCTTTTCTCTCTTCTCCTCTCTTTTCCTTTTCTCTCCTTTCCTCTATTCTCCTCTTATATCTTCTTTCCTCCCCTCTCTTCTCTCCCTCTCACAGCCTACACGTCTTCACTCTCCCCTCTCTTCACTCCCTCAACAAAACACTCGTGGGCAGGAGATGAATGACCAACACTCGCTTCTATTGTGTTTAAAATTCTCCCTTTGACTTAAGTCCTCTGTTCTCCTGACAGTCTAATACAATCCAGCAAGTGTTTGATTCCCAGCAGATCAGAGAACTCGATACCTTCACTGCTACGTGGCAAGTCTCTGTTTAATGCCAGAATACCCTCAGACACTTTTTTTTTTTTTTTTTTTTTTTTAGTAATAATTGTGGTGCTACTTATCAAGATGTTCACTCCCTCATGGTGACTCTGTTTTTAATGTTTTTTTTTCTGGTTCTATTTGCGTTGCTATTTACTGATATGATTTTCACTATTGTGGTAAACCTGTCAATCCCTAAACACTATCATATATATATTTTTTGGTACTATTTGTGATGTTTACTTATTATCTAGTTGGAATTTTGCTCCTTCTACGTCTTTTCTTAATTTCAAATAATTCTTACACTCTGAAATATCTTTAGTTACTCACCGCGATGTTACACTCTGTAGGAATTCATTACGTCTTTAACAGTGTTGCCATGGTGAGCTACAATGAGAGTTAGGGGTTTATGTTTGTGTTACTCGACTGTTGACCTCCACTGTATCGCTTTCCAATTATCGAGTCTAACAACGGTAATGCAAACACCAATTCCCGCGTAGCATTTTCGCCATGGAATTAAGTGTCTATTCTTAGCGAGCGACACAGTATAGTTTTCTGGTCGTCAAGTTTAACAGTAATGCAAACACCAATACCTACGCTGTATCTTCTCTGTGTAATTGGAAGTTTATTCTTAGCACTCACCGACATTCTAAGTTCAATCATCAACGCTAACAACTTTAATGAAAACACCAAATTTTTTATGTCTTATTTTCTCCATGGAGTTAAATACTTATTCTTAGCACTGACTAAAACTGTACCGCGTCCCATTACCACCAGTCAGTCTCTGTGTTGCCTCGTGGCGTTAAACATTTTCTCTCAACACAGCCACGCTCCTGAAATTAATCTAATCATCTTAACACAACTAACTAATTACGTGATCGAAACCCTCGTGAAATTGAATGCCTCATAAAAACAAGCAATTATCATCAAAGTTAGATTTACATTACGTCTTCATTATCATACTCCTCATTACGAACCTTAATTCAATTCCCAACATTCATTATTATCTTTATTTTTAGCTGCATCCGTAAGAGTATTTGTTCTAGCTTTGATATAATTGTACAAAGAAGAAACATGAATCCTTTGCGTCTTTCTCCTAATTATTTCGTAACTAATCCATAACTAATTTGAAGTTCTTTCTCTGTTGATCTTACTTCAAGCACAAATTATTTTTTATGTTCTCTTCTTTCTATTTCCCTCAACGGGTCTTTATCCTCTATTCTATTCAAGTTTTCATTATTTTCTAGCTGTCTTCTCTCTTCACTCTTTAGCTTATTTCTCTTTCCTTCTTCTTCTACTTTTCCTTCTTTCTTCTACTCACTACTTCTCTTCCTCATTTATCGCCAGTTAAGCATTTCTCTACATTCCATTACAATACATCTATCTCCTCTCCTTTCCTGTACTCAAAATTCCCTTTCCTTCATCCTAATCAACTCTTTTCTTCTACCAATCCTTTGCATATCTCCCTCCCTCCCAATCTTTTTCAACTCGTCTCTTCCACTGCTCTCTGGCCGTTAATTACTCGTCAAACTACAAAAATTACACACATTAACCTGACTCCATTAATCATTATCACCTGGAAATTACCTTTACCTAACTAATTACACTGGGAAACATTTTAACTGATGAACTAAACTCCCTGCATCCAGAAATAACTTTGTGCGTGTACTTGATTGATATGCATAAAAATGAACATAAGTAGCATTATTAATATGAGAGAGAGAGAGAGAGAGAGAGAGAGAGAGAGAGAGAGAGAGAGAGAGAGAGAGAGAGAGAGAGAGAGAGAGAGAGAGAGAGAGAGAGAGAGAGAGAGAGAGAGAGAGAGAGAGAGAGAGAGAGAGAGAGAGAGAGAGAGAGAGAGAGAAAATATCCAGTCTAGCATAACCTCCATAAATATCAACAAACACCACCCATTACCTCACCTGCCTCATATAAATCACAGGTAAGCCGATAATCAATCACGCCTGAATAGAAATCGGAGACAGTAAAAATAGTGATCACATTATTTCACTCTCAAGAAAGGCAAGGTTGATAGTGATGCCTCTTCCGGGAAATATAAGATTACAGTTTAGATCTTTATACGACGAAAGACACACACACGAGAGAACACAAAAGAAGAACAAATACTAC
Organism: Portunus trituberculatus; assembly: GCF_017591435.1. NCBI lineage: Eukaryota > Metazoa > Arthropoda > Malacostraca > Decapoda > Portunidae > Portunus > Portunus trituberculatus. Next base: position 2,506,153 of record NC_059285.1, read on the forward strand.
CATACCGTTCCTGTCTCTGATGTGGTTTCAATAACATCTCCTTTAACCCCTTCAGTCCTGAGACACATTTTTACCTTGAGATTTGCGTACGATTAGACCATTTTATTGACATTAGGAAGGGTCTATGGGGCTCAGAACATTAATGGCCACAGTCTTCACTATTTTAATCCCCTACATAAGTTTCTGAAGCTGTTTAAAATCACCACATAGTAAGCAGAATGTATATGGAAACGCGTCATGGTACTCAAGGGGTTAAATCTTAGATGGCAAGATAGAAGGGAAACACAACCACGAGAGAATATAAAGGAAGAACAAATTGCAGCAACTTACCTCTTGTCTCTTTCGGGTTTAGATAATATTACATTTCAAATTTTAGACAAGGAGACAGGGGAAGGTAAACACGAAGGAATACAAAGAAAGAACAAAGAGAAGACGCGTACCTTTTCTCCCTCGCCGGGATTTGTAGGGCAGAGCGTCACAGCGTCTCCCAACACACCACTGGAAAGAAATAAGTCTCCTTCAATTGTTTTTCAAGGTTGTTTGTTCGTCTTTCATACTTCATTTGCTATACAACAAACTCATTTTCTCTCTTTTTCTCATCATCGTCATATTATTGTTATCACTACAGTTCTACTATTTTTTTGTCATTACTACCAGTGCTATGACTTTCTCTCTCTCTCTCTCTCTCTCTCTCTCTCTCTCTCTCTCTCTCTCTCTCTCTCTCTCTCTCTCTCTCTCTCTCTCTCTCTCTCTCTCTCTCTCTCTCTCTCTCTCTCTCTCTCTCTCTCTCTCTCTCTCTCTCTCTCTCTCTCTCTCTCTCTCTCTCTCTCTCTCTCTCTCTCTCTCTCTCTCTCTCTCTCTCTCTCTCTCTCTCTCTCTCTCTCTCTCTCTCTCACACACACACACAAGCCAGAGGACCGGGGTTCGATTCCCCGGCCGGGTGGAGATATTTGGGTGTGTCTCCTTTCACGTGTAGCCCCTGTTCACCTAGCAGTGAGTAGGTACGGGATGTAAATCGAGGAGTTGTGACCTTGTTGTCCCGGTGTGTGGTGTGTGCCTGGTCTCAGACCTATCCTAAGATCGGAAATAATGAGCTCTGAGCTCGTTCCGTAGGGTAACGTCTGGCTGTCTTGTCAGACTCTGCAGCAGATCAAACAGTGAAACACACACACACACACACACACACACACACACACACACACACACACACACACACACACACACACACACACACACACACACACACAATCAAAACACTTTTCACGACACAGAGCAGAAAAGAGATCAAGCAATACAAACACATCAATATTCAGTTCCTGCCGCTCATCTCACTTCACATCGCTGCAAACTCACTAATCCCCGTGAGACCTGACACGGGCGGGCAGCAGATCAGCGCAAACTTTGACCTCTTTCCCCTAGCCTTCCAAAACTCTGACCTTTCTTTTTTTTTCCACCTTCCTTTCCCTGTCTCAAGTTAAAGCATCAAATTTCACGAGAATGCAGGAAGTTGTTGATCTTCATCTTCTTCTTCTTCTTCTTCTTCTTCTTCTTCTTCTTCTTCTTCTTCTTTGCCTATTTTTTTTCTTCGTGTTTTTCTTCTTCCGTAACCTTGTTTCATTTTTATTGTTCTTGTTTTTCCTTTCTTTGTTTTTGCTTTGTTTTTGTGTGTTTTTATTATTTTTTTTCACTTGATGCATTGGTTAATTCAGTGTAGATGAGGGAGTATAGGAAAGGTGACTCTCTCTCTCTCTCTCTCTCTCTCTCTCTCTCTCTCTCTCTCTCTCTCTCTCTCTCTCTCTCTCTCTCTCTCTCTCTCTCTCTCTCTCTCTCTCTCTCTCTCTCTCTCTCTCTCTCTCTCTCTCTCTCTCTCTCTCTCTCTCTCTCTCTCTCTCTCTCTCTCTCTCTCTCTCTCTCTCAAATTTCTCTGCTTTTCATTTCTTTATTCCTGTATTCATCTCATTTTTTTTAAGAGAAGGACAATAAACGAGCTATTTTTCCCTTAATTAATCGTTACTCTCTTGGTCACGGCTGTAAACGCGAAATAAACTACGAAATAAACAGCCAACACTAAATATTTCACCATTCCAACTTGATACGATCCGTGGGAATGCGCTTATTTCATTAAACATTCCCTCGTAAATCCCTTGAATGTTTCTGTTCCATCCATCTCACAGCGGTCTGAGTGGCGAAGTGGTGTTAGACGAGAGAAGTTTGCACCGTTCGCCAGACTCATCTTAACTCAATGCCCATCGCTCAATGCTCACTCACTCACACACCACTCACGACACTCCAAGGCTGGTATTCTGAAACGCCTTACCTTCTCACTACGACAGTTTTCTAAGGCCACGGAGACAACCAGCCGAGTTTTCAAGACAGTTTCTCCTTTTAATCTCTTCAATACTGAAACACATTTTTACCTTGAGATTTGTGTGCGATTAGACCATTTTATTGACATTAGGAAGGGTCTATGGAGGTCAGAAGATTAATGGCCTAAGTCTTCACTATTTCAATCCCCCACATGAGTTTCTGAAGCTGTACAAAATAAAAAAATAATAAAGAGAATGATTATGGAAACGCGTCATGGAATTCAAAAGGTTAATAAACTAGAAACCTTGCCAATCTATCACCAGAAGCATAAAAATACCCTTAAGAATATGAGTATCTTTAACTGGAGCCTTTGGAAAGCAGTGATGGTGAGAGAGCAAAGGGCCCAAGAGTCACAATACTGCCACATCACAATACTCATCACAGTTCAACGCATTACTCATCACACTGTACCAAATTTGCACACATTTTAGCACCCATCTACACACGACACTCTACACTCTATCGTTCATCACACTCTATCGCTCATCACACTCATCACTTTCACCTTCCTCCACCTTCCACGCGTGTCTGAAGCATTTAATTACTTCCACACAGTGTTCAGATGACGAAACTTGCAAATACTGATGCTGTTACTCGTATCACCCCCCTCTCTCTCTCTCTCTCTCTCTCTCTCTCTCTCTCTCTCTCTCTCTCTCTCTCTCTCTCTCTCTCTCTCTCTCTCTCTCTCTCTCTCTCTCTCTCTCTCTCTCTCTCTCTCTCTCTCTCTCTCTCTCTCTCTCTCTCTCTATGTTTGCACTTTTAATTCTTTACTTTTTATTTATTTTTTTTCATCAAATTTTGTAATTTATGAAATGTTTTACGGCTGTCTCTTTAAATCATCTTTATTTCCAACATATCTTTCTATTCTCTTCTATTTTTCCTTCTTATTTCTCTACAAACTACATATATATTTCTTTTGCTCCTTTTAATATTGTTTTCATCGTGTCTATTGTATTTCCAAGAGAGAGAGAGAGAGAGAGATAGCAGTATTACCTAATCTCATCCCAATTAACCTGAACAGCACACACTCAGCACCTGCCATTAATACCTGTTCTTACCTGGCCTTCTCTAATTACCTCCAGGTACGCGGGTATGCATCCCACGAACCTTTCTCAGTCTTAAGAATTACATTAATATATCGGGTTGGATTATTTATTCTCTCTTTTTTATCACTGCTTCTGCCTCGTTTTTCCTTCTGTTTCTGTGTATCAAGGTCTGTTTTTCTGCTCTCTCTCTCTCTCTCTCTCTCTCTCTCTCTCTCTCTCTCTCTCTCTCTCTCTCTCTCTCTCTCTCTCTCTCTCTCTCTCTCTCTCTCTCTCTCTCTCTCTCTCTCTCTCTCATCTTCTCTGTTCTGTTATCTTGTTCAAGGGTCTTTCTTTTCTCTCTCTTTTCTGGCGCTATGAAGACACCCCCTACCACCACCACCACCACCACCACCACCACCATGACCTTCACTGCTTTTAACACCCCTTCCCCCCACCCACCTGCTCTTCCTCCTCTCCCTCCTCTCCCTCCTCTTGCTCCTCTTTTTTTGTCTTACGCCATATCGTTTTCCTCCCACTTCTTCTTCGTCTTCCTCTTCTTATTTTTACTTTGCTTCTTCTTCTCCTTTTACTTGTTTTCTTGTTGTTGTTAGTGTTGTTGTTGTTGTTGTTGTTGTTGTTGGTTGTGGTGGTGGTGGTGGTGTTATGGTGTTATTGTTCATGTTTTATCAATTTTGTGGGTCTTTGTTGTTATTGTTGTTGTTGTTGTTGTTGTTGTTGTTGTTGTTGTTGTTGTTGTTGTTTCTTCCTTGTTCCTGATTTTGGTCATTTTTGTTGATCTTATTTTTCCTGTTCAGTAAGTGATGTTGTTCTTGTTCTTGTCTCTCTTCTCGTTTTTATTCGTTTTCTTGTTCATTTTTTGTAACGTTTTGTCCATTTTCTTTCGCTTCTTTCTTCTTTCTTCTTCTTCTTCTTCTTCTTCTTCTTCTTCTTCTTCTTCTTCTTCTTCTTCTTCTTTTTTCTTCTTCCTCTTCTTCTTTTCTTCTTCTCTTCATTCTCTTTACGTTCTCTCTCTCTCTCTCTCTCTCTCTCTCTCTCTCTCTCTCTCTCTCTCTCTCTCTCTCTCTCTCTCTCTCTCTCTCTCTCTCTCTCTCTCTCTCTCTCTCTCTCTCTCTCTCTCTCTCTCTCTCTCTCTCTCTCTCTCTCTCTCTCTCTCTCTCTCTCTCTCTCTCTCTCTGAATAAGGATACCGTTTTCTTCATCTTTTTTTTCCTATTTCTCTTCCTCTTTCCTCTCTTCCTCTTATTCGTCCTTATTCTCATCTTTTTTCTTCTTCTTTCACCTACTCCTCCTCCTCCTCCTCCTCCTCCTCCCCTCCAGCTTCATCCTAAATCCAATCCCTCATCTTGTGATCCTAAACATACTCCTACTTCTCTTCTTCCTCTTCCTCCTCCTTCCTCGCCTCCTCCCCTTTCTCCTCCTCCTAATCTTCCTCTTCTTCCTTTTTAACCCCTTCTTTTCTCTTCATTCATAGGGAAAGTAAGGTACACACACACACACACACACACACACACACACACACACACACACACACACACACACACACACACACACACACACCTTCCCAAGCCACTATCAATCCGCACTTTTCCTCTATCATCCAGTACACCAAAAAACATTATCTTCTATTTGCTTTCATTCTCTTCTACTTTCTTTCTACATTCGTTTCTACGTTCTTGTCATTGTTTTCTACTTCTGCAGTCTTTTTATTCTACTTTTACTTTCCTTTTCTTTTATTATTGCTCTTCTTTCCTTCTACCATAACCTTCATACTCATTCGTCAGGCCACTTCGATAAAAACAGCAAGGTGTACTGTAGTGTGTGTGTCTGTGTACCTCACTGTAACTTAAGACATTTGCTCCATAATTTTGGCTATTTCTCTACCATTCTTTAAGGGAACCAGCACATCAAATGGACCTTTTTTTATATTTTGTTGCCCTTGGTTGATTTCCCCTCCTACATAAAAAAAAAAAAACTCAACTTAACCCCCATTCTCTCTTTCTCCCAAACAGAATCCTGCTACTAGGAATCTGGCTCTTCTCGGTCCTGTTCTGCGCAAT
>NC_059285.1:2516621-2536621 GCF_017591435.1 Portunus trituberculatus
TTTTATTTATTTTTTTTTTTTTTTTATTCCGTGTACATGATTGGTTTATTTCAGTCGCCACTCATCAGACCACTGCCCCACGTGTCCTGTCCATTAGTCTCTCATTACCTCAGCTATTTATCTTAAGACCAGAGTTCCCTTCCCTGCATATTCAAGCACCAGGATTAACATAGGTGTATTCAGGCACAGTTCTTTTTCTTATATTTTTCTCACTCCTTCACAAGAGTGACTGATTGATTGGATTTGACGTTTATGTTCTGAAATGTTATACAGTGTCTGATCTCCATTACCTTTATATCAGAGTTCAGTGGGAGTTATTGAATTTTTTGAGTGTTTATGCTACATTCGTGATGATTCTAAAAGAATTAGTAATAGGAAAACATATCGAGAGAACGTTACTAACTATCTATTTGGCCTTTGAAAATTATTCCAGTGAAAGCTTAAGATGTTTTCGTGGGAGTTACAAATATAATCAAGTGTTTTCATGGTTTTCGTGACGACCTTACAAGAATTACATTAGAACAGATATAAAATAAGATGAGAAACTGACAAATGATATACATACTGCCTTCCAAACATTCTTGATGAAAAAATAAAAGGAAAAAAAGAAAATTATGAACATGAACTTCACTTCGTCACAACACCAGGGTCACACAGAGCCAGATCAAGCCATCCACACTCCCAAAACTCAAATGAAAACATCTCGTCAGTTGCAGTGCTAAAATTAACCTTTTCGCTGACACTTGAAGCTTATTTTCCCACTCATTCCTGAAGCGCCATTTGCAAGTCTTTTCTCCTAACTCGCTGGCTGTCTCCTCTCCTCTTGAACCCTCACTCCATTTGCGAAAATTAAAAAAGATATCAGTCATTTCACGGTGCGAGGAGGCTGTTAAATGGCAAATGGACTGAGTATAGCCCTCCCATGTATCCTTCCATCCCTCCTCCCTTCCCTCCCACGCGGTGACAGACTCCTAATTCCCCCCAGGCTGCCCTTGACGCGGCCATATGAGGAGAGCTTGGTGTCCGTGAGTGAGCGTGAGTGAATGGGTGTGTGGGAGCGAGACATGAGTCACGGTATCAGTGCAAATCAAACAAAGGGCTTCAGATGGGGGTTTAGACACGCACACGCACGCACACACACACACACACACACACACACACACACACACACACACACACACACACACACACACACACACACACACACACACTGCCACTCTTGTCTGTCACGCGTGTTGTTCCTTCATATTTTGGATTTTGGTGTTAAATTTTGGGTTTGAATAAAAATAGATAAAAAGATTGATAATGTGGAAAGTGAAGGGTGCTTTGTGGCACTTGTACGGAGACAGACAGACAGACAGAAAGACAGGTAGACACACACACTCACACTCACACGCACACACACACACACACACACACACACACACACACACACACACACACACACACACACACACACACACACACACACACACACACACACACACACACACACACACACACACACACACACACACACACACACACACACAACAAGCAAAAAGGAGTCACGCGTTCATTAGTGAGTGTTGAAACAGAGAAGCAAACAGCGTGTGTGTGTGTGTGTGTGTGTGTGTGTGTGTGTGTGTGTGTGTGTGTGTGTGTGTGTGTGTGTGTGTGTGTGTGTGTGTGTGTGTGTGTGTGTGTGTGTGTGTGTGTGTGTGTGTGTGTGTGGTGTGGTGGGTGTGTGTGATTAATGATGAAAGATGGTGATGATGCAGCAATCATATATCAAGAAATGAGTTTGTGATGGTGATGGTGATGATGATGATGATGATGATGAATTCGTACTATAAGGGCAGTAATTGTAGTGATGGTGGTGGTGGTGGTGGTGGTGTTAGTGATGCTGGTGGTGGTGGTGGTGGTGATGATAATGATAATGATGATAATAATGATGGTGATGATGGTGACGATGATGATGATGATGATGAAGAATATACTTTGAATTTAATTTCCCAAACAGTCTATCCAAATTATCACATTCTCAATTCACTTTCTCTCTTCTCTTTTTTGTCATTTTCTCTCATTCCCTTTCATTTACTTCTATTTTTATCATTAACCTCTCTTTCTCTCTTTACTTTCTTCATTTCTTCTGTTCTTTTCCTCATTTTCTTACTTTCTTTCCCCATTCCCTCACTTTTTTTCCTTTTTCTCCATTTCCTCTTAAGTATCTTCCTTTTTTCTGTCTTTTATCACCATTTCCTTCTCTTATTCTTCTTATTACCTTCATTCCCTCCATTTAATTTCTTTTTTTCTCTTTCTTCTATCCAATTCTCCTATTTCATTCTCCTTACCTCCATTTCCCTTCTCTTTCTCTTCACTTCCCTTACCTTTCCTCCTCTTCCTTCTCCTCCTCCTCCTCCTCCTCCTCCTCCTCCTCCTCCTCCTCTCCTCTGTCTTTGAGTCGCTGTTCTTATTTACTGTCTGAGATTAAGAAACTTCCTGGTATGGTGAGAGTCAGACCGGAAGGAACCTCTCTCCCTCTCCCTCTCCCTCTCTCTCTCTCTCTCTCTCTCTCTCTCTCTCTCTCTAGCGGTTATTACTTTCCGTGAATTTTTCCCTCAACGTTTTCTTTTAGTGGTGAGTTCCTGGAAGGTCTCTCACCCGTGCTGTCCTCTCTCTCTCTCTCTCTCTCTCTCTCTCTCTCTCTCTCTCTCTCACCTGGGAACACCTGCTCACCATTCTAATAAGCTGCAGGATACGTGGATTTGCCCCTCGCGTGACATACGAGAGAATTACTACAAAGAATACGGGAAGGTTCTAACGTAGACTAAGTTATTATGGCCATGTCTCTCGCCCATGTGTTCTTCCGTTCGCTAATTGAGGAACACGAGCAGGAGGAGCTAAAAGGTGCAAAAGGGCGAGGTGTGTGACTAAGGGGTGATTTACTGGGACTGGTGTGTAGAGGAGGGAGGGAAGGGAAGGGAAGGGAGGACTGTGGTGTGATGTATGTACTGGTTTGGTGTTTCGTATTGTGTTGGTAGTTGTGGTGGTGGTGGTAATGGTGGTGGTGGTCTGTAAGGTCTGTGTGTGTGTGTGTGTGTGTGTGTGTGTGTGTGTGTGTGTGTGTGTGTGTGTGTGTGTGTGTGTGTGTGTGTGTGTGTGTGTGTGTGTGTGTGTGTGTGTGTGTGTGTGTGTGTGTGTGTGTGTGTGTGTATGTGGAGAAAGGGTCTTATGCAGGGTGACATGGCGGAAGAAAAGCCTGTCAGTTTGGGTGTGGCGGATAAGGAGGTGTGTGAAAAATGCATAAAGAAAAAAAAATAAGAAAAAAGAATGTGATAAGAAAAACGGAAAAAGAAGAAAAGAATATGGCAGTATCTTTTTTCTTATGACTGAAATATCGAGGACACACAAATAATGATAATAGTCGTAGCAGTAGTAGCAGTAGCAATAGCACTAGTAACAGCATTAGTAGCAGCACCAGCAGTAGCACCATTACAAGCAGCAGCAGTAGAAATAATAATACAAAACAACATTACACATAATTACTAGCCAGCAGACGAGAGTTATTACCCAACAAAGCATTATCAAGGTAACGAGGAGGAGGAAGGACATAACCATTAACCATTACCTGATATAAAGAACAACAGCGGTGATGTGTGAGCTTAACCACGGGCGGCAAGGGAGGCGAGTAGTGCTGCCCACACCACGCTCATGATGGGAGTAATGACCACAAATGACGGAGTAAATATAGAGGCGTTACATCACGGGAGCAGCGTAGTAAAGTATGAGGGGGAGGGAGAGAGTAATGGCACACTGGGAAATATAATAATAAGGCCTTCGCGATGTGCTTAGTGAGAGTATAGAATTAACGGGGTAGAAGCAGCTCAGAGTGGTGCAAAATTAAATGCGAGTTACAACCCTTGAAAAGAAAGTTAATAAAGGAGTAATACACAATAGTGAAAGCTACTGAGTATGCTTAGGGAAAATGTTGAATTAGCTTCACTGGGCAATTCAAGGTAATGCAATTTAAAATGTAAGGTCAACAACTTAAAACGAACAGGGAAAAAGAGTAGATACAGAAATTAAAGATATTTCAAAGTGTAATGAGAGAAAATATAATATTAACTTATAAGAACAATTCGGAATAATGAAATACAAAATACAAGAATGACAACTTGAAAAAATGAAAGCAATAAAGAAGAGAAATAAAAAGTTTTCCAGTAACTACCCAGCTTGAGGAAGAACGAGGAGGAAAGAACACAAGCAAAACCGAGTAAAGACGAGCAATATAAAGCAGAATAACAAACATCGCACACTAAAAAAGAATGTAGTTTATATTTACAGGAACAATTCAAAATAACTCATTGAAAATACGAGGCAAAGGAGTTGATAAAGAAAAGGCATAGACAAGAATAAAAGTTTTCGAGAGACGGTCTTTAGAAAAATATTGAGGGGAAAATAAATAAATAAAAAGAAAACAAAAAAGATAAACTCTATGCTAAATATAAACAAATGAAGAAAGACAGGAAATAGCAAGAAGGCTGCACAATGTTACACAGCCTCGACAAAAGAGCACAAAGGAAGACCCAAACAGCAGCAGACGTGTTGGCCCTCAAGAGGCTGACTGGCTGTGATAAGCTACACTATCTGGTTTAAGAAAGTAAGAGATGTAGTAAAATAGTAGAATAGTATATAACAAACAAACAAACAAATAAACAACAACGATACACACACACACACACACACACACACACACACACACACACACACACACACACACACACCACCACCTTTCTCTCCCCAGACACACACAAAATCCTCAACAAACGACCCAAACTACCAATGTACAGAGGATAACTACCCTAGTGTGCACAATCTACGTTAATAATCTGTACAAACATGACAGATTTTTATCCCTAAATGACTCTTTTTGTGTAGAATTTTGACAGTTTTGATCATTACGTGTGATTACAACTAACACGGCCTAAGCTTAATGAATACAATAGTCTCCCTGTGTATATAACGACCTTAGTTTGCAAGTAGTTAGTGTGCTTAACAAGGCCATTCCACCACTGTACTGGGACTGGGTGAGTGAAGGAATGGTGGGCTGGTTTAAAGGTCCTCTGCCAGTACTTTCAAATTAAGGGGGTTTTAAAGTATGGTAGAGATTAAAAGGTCAATTTACCACTGAATTAAGACTATTAGTGGTCAAGGTATGGTAGATGCTTAAAGGTGATCTTACTATTATAGAAGCTTATTGAAATTTAAAGGTCTTACTATTAGTGGTTAAGGCATGGTAGACTATCTGAAACTATCATTCTACCATTACTTCAAAATCATTAATGGTTGAGGTATGGTAGATTAACTTAATGGACGTTTCTACCATATAAGACTGTTAGATCTTATGAAATGATAAACTGCTTTAAAAATCTACTCTCCATCTACTTTAAAAACACACTACCACTATCTAAACACTACAATATGGTAGACTAAATCAATAATAGACCCTACCATTACCTCATTACCATTCTACCACTACTTTAAGACTACAAGGGGCCTAAGCTTCATTTTCAAGTATGGTAGATACTCTTAAGAACCCAAACAACCACTAATTTACCACTACTTTAAGGCTACAAGTGGTCTAAGCTTCATTTCTAAGTATGTAGACTCTCTTAAGGCAAAAATGTACCACTAATCTACCACTACTTTGAGACTTGAGTGGTTAAGGAATGGCAGAGCGGCTTAAAATTTCCTCCTTCTACCCATGTACAAATTCCCAGTAAGTGGTGAGGTGTGGCAAGGTGTGGGTCAGGTGTGGGTCAGGTGTGGGTGAGGTGTGTCCATGAGGAGTCTAATGGTGGCTGTTTGTCGCGCAGTTGTCTTGCTGGAGAAAACACTTGCAAGGAGAGGCAACTACTATGAAGGTAAGATTATCACCACCTCCTCCTCCTCCTCCTCCTCCTCCTCCTCCTCCTCCTCCTCTTCCTCCTCCTCCTCTGTTTGTTTGTCCCGTTTTCTATGTTTCTATTGTGCGTCACGTTTTCTTTCTCTCTGTCGTGTTTTACTTTTTTTTCCTCTCTCTCTCTCTCTCTCTCTCTCTCTCTCTCTCTCTCTCTCTCTCTCTCTCTCTCTCTCTCTCTCTCTCTCTCTCTCTCTCTCTGTCTCTTGCTTGTCTTCTGTTGATTTCATTTATTTATGCCTTTTTTTTTTTTTTTTTCTTTACTTGTTCTTTTTATTCATCTTTTCGTGTCTTTGTTTCTCTTTTCTTTTTTTTCTTTGTCTTCATTTTGTTTTCTTTGTTTATTTTTTTATTTTTATTTTTCTATCTTTCATTTTCATTTTCATTTTTTCTATCTTCCACCTCATTTCTTTATATTTTTACTATCTTTCATTTTCATTTTCATTTTTCTATCTTTCATCTTATTTTCATTTTTCTATCTTTCACCTCATTTCTTTATCTATTCTTCTACCTTCCATCTAACTTCTTTGTTGTTGTTTTTTTCTATCTTTATCTTTTTTTTTCCATTTTTCTCAATCTTTCATCTTATATTTTGTATGATTTCTTTTCATTTTCTACTTTTCTAGCCTTTTCACATTTCTTTTTTTTTTTTTTACACTTTCTTCATTTCTATAGTTACCTTCGCTTCAATTCACACCATAATTACTATTTTCCCCACTTCGGTATTGACTTGTTATTCTTTATTTGTTTACTGACTTCATTCCCTTCAGTTCATTTTTTTCCTTTATGATCATTTTCTTCCTTTTCTTTTCATTTCCTCAAAAATTCTTCACTGTTTCCCCTTTATTTTTTTCCTTTATCCGTCTTTACATAACTTTATTCTTTTATTCTTTATTGTTCTCGTACGATTTTATTTTTTTTTCTTTTTATTCTTGTAACATTTTTTTTTTTTCTCGATGTTTATCCTCTCTCTCTCTCTCTCTCTCTCTCTCTCTCTCTCTCTCTCTCTCTCTCTCTCTCTCTCTCTCTCTCTCTCTCTCTCTCTCTCTCTCTCTCTCTCTCTCTCTCGTTTCCTGTTTTCTTCACCTGGTTTTTTTTTTTTCCTCCATTTCTTTCCTTCTCTATTATTTAATTTATCATCATTTTTTTCTTCTTTTTTCCTTTACTTATCTGCCTAACTTGCCTTTCTGCTTCATTGTCTTCACATGTACATTTTAAACTTAATCTATTCATCATTTTCTTTTATCTTATTCCTTTTTTTTTTTTCGTCCTATCCTTCTTCCTCTTATTCGATATAATCAATATTCTTTTTTTTTTTTTCTCAAGTTCATTAAAATATCATAAACTTTCCTTGTCCTCCATTTTCTTTTCTATTTATTCATTCATCTCCTTCCTCTTCTTCCACATTTATACCCTTTTTTTTTTTTCTTCCTTTCTCCTTCTATTCATCGACCTACATTCCTTCCCCTTCCTTTAATTAACTTCTTTTTTTTTTTTTGCACACTCTCGTTCCTCTATCTTTATTTCATCATTCCACTGATCTCTTCCTCATTCCTCGCATATTTCTTTTCTTCTCTTCTTTTTTTTTTTTTTTTTGCATTTTATCGCCTATCTCTATTCTCCTTTAGTGTTTCATCTATCACTCGTTATTCAATTCTATCTGTACATATTTTTTTTTCTCCATCTTCTTCTTTATATTTTATCTTTCATTCCTATTTTATGTTTTTTTTTTTTCCTCTTCCTCGCCTTTCTCTTTCTCTCTTTCTTTCTCTGTTTTTTTTCTTCTTTATTCTAATCCCTTTCGTTTTGTGGATTAGCGTGATCTTCTTAACTTCTTTCTTTGTCTTTGCATATCTTATTCTCTCTCTCTCTCTCTCTCTCTCTCTCTCTCTCTCTCTCTCTCTCTCTCTCTCTCTCTCTCTCTCTCTCTCTCTCTCTCTCTCTGCACGGTTACCTACTTTATCTTACCTGCTCATCCAATTCTCTCTGTTATCTTCCTTGTTATTTATCGTTCTCTTCCTCTTCCTCTTTTCTCTCCTTCCCTCCGCCATTCCTCATCACTTACGTCTCTCCTTTACCACAGCTTTTTATTTCTCCTTTACTTCATTTCCCTTATTCTCCTTACCACTTCCTTCCTCTCTCTCTCTCTCTCTCTCTCTCTCTCTCTCTCTCTCTCTCTCTCTCTCTCTCTCTCTCTCTCTCTCTCTTATTATTGTTCTTTTTGTTTTCTTTATTTACTTTTGTCAGTTTTCTATTTTTCCGTTTTTTTTTCTGTTCTTCATTGTTATATTTTCTTATTTTCTTCCCTTCCTTCCTTTATTATCTTTATTTCCTCTCGTCTTCTTATTCTATTTTTGTCTTTATTGTTTCTCTTTCGTTTTCTTTTCTTCTTTATTGTTTTTTTTTCTTTTTATTCATATCTTTTTATCAATTTTCCCATTTCTCTCTTTCTTTCTTTCGTGTGCCTTTCTGTTTCTCTTCTTTGCATTACTTTCTCTCTCTCTCTCTCTCTCTCTCTCTCTCTCTCTCTCTCTCTCTCTCTCTCTCTCTCTCTCTCTCTCTCTCTCTCTCTCTCTCTCTCTCTCTCTCTCTCTCTCTCTCTCTCTCTCTCTCTCTCTCTCTCTCTCTCTCTCTCTTATTCACTTAGTCGCATTCTATTCTGCTTTGTTTCTTCTCTCTTATCTGCCTCCCTTCTTTCTTCCTTTTATCTCTCCCCTCTTCCTCTCACTTCGCTCTCTTTCTTTCTCTTGTCCAATTCTCAATCCTATCTACATACTTTTTCCTCTTTTCCTTTTTGACATCTCGTTCTTCTTCTTCTTCTTCTATTTCTTCTTCTTCTTCTTCTTCTTCTTTTTTTTCTTCTTCTTCTTCTTCATTAGGTTTCTTTTCTTTTCTTCTTTCTTTCTTTCTTTCCATTTTTCTTTTTTCTTTCTATTTGTCTGTTTGTTTGTCTTTTCTTTCTTCGCCTTCGTTTTTTTTTCTTTTCCTTTTCTTCGTTTTCTTCTCTTCCTTCTTCCTTCTCCTCCTCCTCCTCCTCCTATTATTTGCTTTATGTTCATCGTTGTCCTATCTTCTTTTATTTCATTCTTACTCCTAAAACATACTTTTCCTTAGTCTTTTCTTTATATGTCTTCCTCCTCCTCCTCCTCCTCCTTCTCCTCCTCCTTCTTTAGCCTCCAAATCCACTTTTACTCCTAACATTTCCTTATATCTCTCACATTTTCACTCTTCGCTTTCCAATACCACCACCACCTGCTGCTCCTCCTCCTCCTCCTCCTCCTCCTCCTCCTCCTCCTCCTCCTCCTCCTCCTCCTCCTTCTCCTCCACCTTACCCGTCCTCTCATGATCCACCCTCCCTCCCCCCCCAGCCTACCTCGCCCCGTCAGAGAGAGCAGGCGACGAGCAACAGCCCAGCCCAGTGTGTGAGTGTATGGGAGAGCCTTGCGTGGTGACCGGAGTGGTGAAATGAGTCAGCCACTACAGTGTTTTGAGTCTTTTTTGTGTCTTTTGTGTCTCTTCCTCTTCTTATTGTTTTTCTTACCGCTTTGTCTTATTTTTTGAAGTGTGTTTTTTTTTGTTCTTGTTTTTTGTTGTGTGATATTTTTTTTTTCTTGTTTGCTTGCTTTGTTTATTTTTGTTGAGTTTTATTTATTTATTTTATTTTTTTTTTTTTTCGTTTTGCTTTGCTTCGCTTGTTTGTGTTTCTTGTTTTGTTTTACGTTTGTTTGTTTTTTGTTGACTTACCTGATTGATTGCCTTATTCACTAACGCATGTATATACCACTGCCACAGTTACCACCACCACCACCACCATTACAACTACCAACACCACCATCACAACCACGTCCCAGCAATACCTCTCTTACAACATCTCCCTCTCTCTCTCTCTCTCTCTCTCTCTCTCTCTCTCTCTCTCTCTCTCTTTGTGGTGTAAAACTTCACCGGAATGCTTTTGATCTTTCATGGGAGAGGTGTTGAGGTGAAGAGGTGAGTGAGAGCAGGAGAGCGGGAGAGAGAGAGAAGGAGAGGAGATATGAGTGGAGGGTGGAGAGCTTAGGAGTGGCTGGGAGTGTTTGGAGTGGTGGATATGTTTGCGTTGCTGCTTCATTTGGTTCGAGTGAGGAGGAGGAGGAGGAGGAGGAGGAGGAGGAGGAGGAAGAAGAAGAGGAAAGAGATGAGATAAGCTTTGGATTAAAATAGTAAGAAGTAATGATTCCACACGCTACACTTTGCACACACACCAAGACACACTCATTTACTACACCTGTACACCTTCCACTCACCCACTGCACCTTCTATACTCACACCTGCAGCCATCACCTTCCACCTTCACTACCTCAACACCAGTCACCTGCACCTCTCCCTCAGCGTCTCAGTCTCCATGCCTTCCACTCTCACACATATTACTTCCCACACATTTACTTTACACCTGTTTACATTCCACAGGTACTATCATGTTCATTACTACTAACACTACTTCACCTATGACACTATGCCTTCACTGTACCTGACCTCATTTAAGAAGGAGGTTTCAAGATATTTATCCCATTCTCTTGCCTAACTCTCTCTTACCTGCTCGGGTACTGGCATCTAAGTGGGTCTTTTTTTTTTTTTTATTTAATGTTTTTTTTTTTTTTGCTCCTTGGCCAGAAATAAAAACACACCACAGCGTACCATTTCCATTACCATTTCACTGTCACGATATTCATTGCTGCTACCATGGTACATACGAGTACATTACTATTCCTTCAGGCACTTCATCATACCATGCGACAGGATACGACCTACCATATTTCAGTAAGCGAATGTCATTTATCTTTACGTACTCTCTATTCTCACCGCACTTCATCACCACTCACCGTTCACACTCTTCAACGTGACACTCTTTGAACATCACACACTCACTCACCGCTTGTCAAGAAGAGGTGAGTCTAAGCACACACACACACACACACACACACACACACACACACACACACACACACACACACACACACACACACACACACACACACACACAGAGAGAGAGAGAGAGAGAGAGAGAGAGAGAGAGAGAGAGAGAGAGAGAGAGAGAGAGAGAGAGAGAGAGAGAGAGAGAGAGAGAGAGAGAGAGAGAGAGAGAGAGAGAGAGAGAGAGAGAGAGAGAGAGAGAGAGAGAGAACGAAAAACCAAACAACTCCATTTTTTTCGTTTACTCCAAATAACACACGCAGGAAAAAAAAAAAAAAGGACGAAGAAGAAAAATAAAGAAAAGAAGATTATGTAAACAATATCAACATTTTTCTTGTGTAAGGAGAAAATCAGAAATATGAGACACAAAACAAATATACCCAACTGAGCCTCGGAATCTTCTATTGGGGAGGAAAAAAAGCCAGATTAGAAATGCTTGGAATATACGCAAGAATTAAGGGAAGTCAGTACGATATGTTAGAGAGAGAGAGAGAGAGAGAGAGAGAGAGAGAGAGAGAGAGAGAGAGAGAGAGGCGCCTTGGCTGTGTGAGTGTCATGGCTCAGTCAGGTAATGGCGAGGAGGAACGACAGCAATTTGGCAGTTCGGATGGAAAGTGTCTTTTTTATAAGGGTGAGAGAGAGAGAGAGAGAGAGAGAGAGAGAGAGAGAGAGAGAGAGAGAGAGAGATTAGGTTTTTTTTATGACTGACTTTCCTCTCTCTCTCTCTCTCTCTCTCTCTCTCTCTCTCTCTCTCTCTCTCTGTTCAGTATGGTGATGATGATAATAATGATAATAAAAAATAACAAAAGATGATAATGACCACAACAATAATAATGGCAATGATAATGAAAACAAAGCAACAATGACACAGTGGTAGTAGTGACAATAATTAGCAACATTCTGGCATCTATAGATCTTCATTATCACTTTTTTCTTACCTATACATTATTATTACTGTTGATTCTTTTCTTTGCTAATCTGTTTTTTTTTTTTCCTCATAATCACATTGGACACGTTTTTAAATTGTCTGTCAGAGGAAAGGTTGAAAGATACGGCTTCATTTCTTATTAGTTTGAGTTCAATATTCACAGCAATGCCCGCGTTGTGAGCTGAAGGGCGCCGTGGTACAGTGGAACCATGCGTGCTTTGGGGTCCGAGGGGTCTCCAAGCGCACGGGTTCGAATCCTGTCCACGGTCCGAGTGTAGGTTGGGCTTCCTCACTCGGGGCAACGGTTTCCTAGAGGGTGGGCTTTGAGATAGGAGGTACCCTAAACAGTATCCCCTTTAGCCCATGAATTCCCGTGAAAAGCCCACATGGTATAAATAAAAAAAATAATGATGAATGGTCAGACAGATAAGACAAACGAGTCCAGTTAAGTGGTAATGCAATGGAGTCACGTCTGCGTTAATGAATTCCAGAACTTGTTTGCAAATTATACGCGAAGCACTTTTAATACGTGAAAGAATGTTCTAGCTAGGGTAAAGACTAAATTAGAGGTAAGCAATTAGATGAAAGTAAAATAAACCAAGAGGAAAATATAATAAAGATGAAATAGAAAAGAAAAGCTCAATTTAAGGTGAAGAAAATTAGTAGTAAACAGATAAATGAAAGTAAAGTTAATAAATAATAAAGATGAAATAGATAAAAAAACAAAAAACAATTTGAGATGTTTACGTGGAAGAATGTTTTGACTTAGGTAAGGAAAATTAGAAATAATCAAATAAATGAAAGTGAAATAAAGAGCAAAATATGATAAAGATGAAACTACATAAAAAAGCCCAATTTTAAGATGTTTACGTGGAAAATGTTATGGTCAATGCAAAGAAAAAAAATAGAGAAATGAATAAAAAATAAAATAAAACCACGAGTAAATAAAATAGATGAAATGAGTCAAAGAGCCTTAATTAAAGATACCTGTCCCTTAAGAAAGTCCAAAATGACGTTATAAAATGCCCAGAAACCTACTCCTTCCCCACCGTCCACAGCACCTTTCTAATATACAGTCATAAGCTTCAAAACATCCCCATCCACTGCGTATATTAAAGAATTGTGTTTAAATTTAGATCTAAAAACCCATGACGTGATGAAGGGGAAGCCACAACAACACTCCCTTTGAAAACAACTCCCGCCAACAGCAATTAATCGCCCTTCATCTGAGTGTGACGTGCAGTGAAGGTCAGTGAGGCAGCACGAGGCAGTGACGCAGTGTTTCCTGGACCTGAGTGATCTGTCTCCTGCTGCCTCGACGTGCCACCTGCCCCGCGCTCCTCTCTTCCACGCTCCATTGTCCCTCTGCCTCATTGACGCCAGGATATAATGTGATCGGTGTTTTATGAGTCAAATACGAGTGAAAAGCACGCTATTTTAGGGGTTTTAGTTTTAAGTTTATTATTATTTACAGGGTGAAATAAAAGTTGTGGTGTTGAGGCTTACGAGTAAATTATGAGGTGTTATTAGTTAAGATTGCCGTGAAGGAAGCGCTGTGTGGCGTGTGCTTCAGGAACTCTTTCTGAAAACTTAAACACAAACTTTTCTGAAGCTGTATTATTATAGACGATATACTGAAACATTTCTGCCCAAAAATTAACTACGTTCTACAGTCTATAATTGTAGTTGCATGGGTTTTCAAGAATGTTTTTTCTTTTTTTTTAAGATCTAGTGAGAAGTTAACAAGGTTTCTAGATTACTGACAAGCCAAACATCCTTGAGAACCCAGATAATCATTTCCGAGACCACTGACAATACTCGTGGTTGGAAAGCAAAGCGTCTCTGAATGAGTGTCAATATTTCACAAGCTACATGAGACATCGCAATGGTTCCTGAAGATGACTCTGATCTGAGAGGCTCCCGCTTCCTCATAAGCAACCTGGAGCCTCCTGAACTCTCCTCCTCACTCCTCGCTCCTCACTCCCCGATCCTCGCCCCTCCTGCAGAATAAGTTGTACAGATGCTTATGCAAACTCCCTACCTCTCCTCCCTTTCACTCCACACCTGTCAAGCGCACTTCCGTCTCTCCTTGACGCTCGTTTAAACACTCACTCACCCTCCCTCGCTGCTTCATCACTCCACCGCCTCTCAACCCTGCTCTGCTAAACACGCTGACGCTCCATCACTCGCCCTCTGTCTGAAGCTTAATGCCTCCTCACTGCATTCTCACAAACACTTACCTTATTCAGATTCAAGACATACATCCCTCCCTACACACACACACACACACACACACACACACACACTAATCCTCTCCCTTACGTATATTTCACCCTCCCTCTCTCTCTTTCTCTCTCCTACAGCCACCCTTCTGTGCCTCCGTCTGTGTCGCCAGCGGTGTTGCGGAAAGAGCATCTGTCAACCTCAACGCAGTTACCGCCAGAGGGAGCTGGAGATGCAGATGGTGATTGTGCTTCTCGTCATCACCATCGTGTTCCTCATCTCTTGGTCACCCATTGATGTGAGTGTTGTGGTGTGTTTTGGTGTCGTGTGGTGTGATATGTGTGTGTTTGTGGTGTGTTGTGGTGTGGTGCGTTGTGTGATGTCTTATGGTGTAGTGGTGTGTTGTGTTATGTTTTGTTGTGTTGTGTTCTGGTGTGGTGTGTGTGTGTGTGTGTGTGTGTGTGTGGTGTGGTGTGTGTGTGTGTGTGTGTGTGTGTGTGTGTGTGTGTGTGTGTGTGTGTGTGTGTGTGTGTGTGTGTGTGTGTGTGTGTGTGTGTGTGTGTGTGTGTGTGTGTGTGTGTGTGTGTGTGTGTGTGTGTGTGTGTGTTTGTTCATCATTCTTTTTCTTGTTGTTGTGTTTGTCTCGGTTCTCATTTTCTATTCTCTTTTTTTTTTTTTCTTCTTCTTGCCCTTTTTTGTGTTATCTTTCTTTTCGCGTTCTTGCTTTTTATATTGTGTCTGTTTCCATTCTTATCCTTATTCCCTTCTTTTTTGTTCTTGTTCTTGTTCTTCTTCTTCTTCTTCTTCTTCTTCTTCTTCTTCTTCTTCTTCTTCTTCTTCTTCTTCTTCTTCTTCTTCTTCTTCTTCTTCTTCTCCTTCCTTCTTCTTCTTCTTCTTCTTCTTCTTCTTCTTCTTCTTCTTCTTCTTCTTCTTCTTCTTCTTCTTTTCCTCCTTTTTTCTTCTTCAAGTTCTCCTTTTCACAAACTTTCCTTTCTTTCTAATCATTTATAATTGGCGGGTCTCATTATTTTCCTTACTTACGAGTATTTTTCACTTGCTAAATATTTTCACTGATTTCTTCATTAAATTCTATCTTGCATTTTCTTTTTCTTTTCTTTTTTTTTTTTTTTTTTGTCTGACATTGTTACGTTTTCTCTTCACTTTTCATCCACGCTTGTCACTTCTGTTTATCTCTCTTTCTCCTTTTGTCTTCCTTTCTTTCCCCGTTGCTAATCGAATCATTCTCATTTACATATCAGCTAATTCTGGCTCAGTTATATTTATTCATGACACTCGAGGCAACCTTACTAATTATCATATTCCTTATCTAACTTCACCGTAACAAACTCAAACTCAATTCTCCTCTTCATAATAAACACGATTTCTGCTTCTCTCACTCCACCCACTGCTCAACTTCGCTTGTTTCTTCATATACACACAAACACACCGTCTCTGTTTCTCATTCTCCTTAACACGTAGCCTAGTTCTCTCACTCTCTTTATAGCACACGATTTCTGCTTCTCGCACTCCACCCAAGGCTCAATTTCGCTTGTTTCTACATATACACACAAACACACCGTCTCTGTTTCTCTCATTCTCCTTAACACGTAGCCTATTTCTCTCATTCTCTCTATAATACAAGATTTCTGCCTATCTCACTCCACCCACTGTTCAAATTCGCTCGACTCTTGATTCACACACGAACACACGGTCTCTGTTTCTCTAATTCTCCATAACACGCAGTCTGTTTCTCTCACTCTCTCTATATAATACATGATTTTTGGTTCTCTCTCTCTCTCTCTCTCTCTCTCTCTCTCTCTCTCTCTCTCTCTCTCTCTCTCTCTCTCTCTCTCTCTCTCTCTCTCTCTCTCTCTCATCCTACCTCTACACTGTGATACTTGGCGCGTGAGCCGAGTAGAAGCACGTATCACGACACACCCTTACTAGCGGATGTCCTTGTACTCTTATAAATAGAAAGAGAGAGAGAGAGAGAGAGAGAGAGAGAGAGAGAGAGAGAGAGAGAGAGAGAGAGAGAGAGAGAGAGTAACACCATCAACACAAACCAGCCTTTGTTAACGCGTCTCTTAACGATCCATAAACCACCTGATGCTAAAAATTCTCATTCACTTCCCTCCTCTCTTCTTCCTCCTCCTCCTCCTCCTCTTCTTCTTCCTCCTCTTCCTCCTCCCCTTCCTCCCTTCTCTTCATTATTCGTTACTTCTCACCCGCCCCCTCGGCTCCCCTCCTCCAATATTCTTCCTTCACTTTTCTTACTACTCTCTCTCTTCTCCTCTTCCTCTTCCTCCTCCTCCTCCTCCTCATTAATTCCCCCGCTAATGGGTATTGCTTTCCCGTCCACCCACGCGCACCAAAGAGAGAGATAGTAAACTTAAAGAGAGACACGAGGAGAGGAGAGAGAAAGGCAGGTGGTGATGAATGGACCGTGGGAGAGAGGGAGGGTGCGGAGACAGAGGGAAGGATAGGAATAGAAAATGGATAGATGGAGTGGATGAATGAGTGAGTAAAGAGGGTAAGAGAGAATGAGGGTTAGAAGGAAGAAAGGAAGGATTGAAGAGGCGTTGCAAAAAGGAAAGGAGGAAGGAAGGAAGGAAGGAGGAAATGGAAGTAGAAAGAATTAAAGGTTGGAAGGAAGGAAGGAAGGAAGGAAGGAAGGATGGTAGGAAGGAAGGATTGTAGGAAGGAAACAAGAAGAAAGGAGGAAAGAAAGGCATGAGGGAAGGAAGGTAAGAAGGAAAGAAAGAAAGAAGGAAAAAAGGAAAGAAGGAAGGAAAGGAAGGAAGGAAGTAAACAAGGAAAAATGAGAGAGAGAGAGAGAGAGAGAGAGAGAGAGAGAGAGAGAGAAAGGCAGACAGACACACTGATTCTAATTCAAAAGCTCCTCACACGCGCTTCGTCGGTAATGCAACAAACCATTACCAGCAACTGTTCATCTATTTATCTCCTGTGACCTCTATCAGGGCGGCAGGTGGTGGAGGCTGCCCCGGCACTCCCTCCCACACCTGTAGCTTACCTTGATTACGTTACTTGATTACCTGATGACCTCAACCTTTCCTTCCTACGCCCTGCTATTCAAATCATGTCTATCTTTACTTCCTGATTTCATTATTTGTGTATTTTTTTTATATATATATTTCTACTTTTGACTTTATTTTGTACCTCCTTTTCTTTATTTCATCTGATTTTCTTTTTTTTTTTTTTTGTGGGGGGGTTAGTATTGGTTTTATTATTTTGTGTGTAGTGTGTTTAGTTTGTCAGTCAGTCAGTCAGTCAGTTAGTTAGTCAGTTAGTTAGTCAGTTATCAGTCAGTTGGTCAGTCAGTCTTCCTCCTTCTTCTTCTATTTTTTCCTCATTCATCTCTCTCAGTTTACTAGTGTTCTTTATCTATACCTTTCTCATATTCTCATTCTATATACATTCTCTTCCTTCTCCTGCTCCTTCTCCTCCTTCTTCCTCCTCCTCCTCCTCCTTTTCTTTCATCTTCCAGCCTCCTAATTTCCTTTATCCTCTCCTTTCTACACCTTCCTTCTGTACACACTGCAGGAGCTTTTTACGCCACACACACTCTCTTCTCCCTTACAGATCATAAGTTTTCTCACAGTCTTACTCTATCATCACTTCCCTCTCTTCCCTCACTCCCACAAACACATACACAAGCAACCATTCGTAAACTTTCACTCCATCACTCACATTCACTCTGTCTGTCTTTCTCTCTCTCCTTCATATCACTCTCCCTTGCTCTCTTTACTCTCACACATAAACACTGGTAACTTTTCTTTCTTTCTCACTCACTCACTCACTCAAGATGCACTTTCTCTTTATTTTTTTTTCTCTCTCTATTTCTTTTTTTTTTTTTTTTCTTTTTTTGCTTCGTTTAAGTCTCTCAGTATTATCTCTTTTTCTCTTTTTCTCCACTCACATACCAAAACTCGTAACTTTTTCCTCTTTCTCGCTCTCCTCCCTCTTACTTTACCAGTCCTCACACACACACACACACACACACACACACACACACACACACACACACACACACACACCAGCATTCATAACTTTCCTCTTTACTCTCTGTCTGCCACTCTCCCAAACAGATGCGCCTCTCCCTCAGCCAGTACTCTCACACAGGTACACTCTCTCTCTCTCTCTCTCTCTCTCTCTCTCTCTCTCTCTCTCTCTCTCTCTCTCTCTCTCTCTCTCTCTCTCTCTCTCTCTCTCTCTCTCTCTCTCTCTCTCTCTCTCTCTCTCCCTAAGTGACTGTGTGTATGTGTGTGTGTCTCTCTCTCCCCAACAGATGCGACTCTTTCTGAACCAAATCTGGCCGCACAAGACTCGCGCAGACCACCTTCAGGATCTCATTGCCGTGCGCCTCACCTCCATCAACCAAATTATCGATCCCTGGGCGTACATCATCTGCAGGAAGGTACGTATGGGGTGGGTGGCGGTGGCGGTGGTGGTGGTGGTGGTGGTGGAAGTTATATTTGTCTAGTGTCTTTGTAAATTTTTCCCCTACGAATTATTTGTGTTTTGTGAGATGAATAATTAAAGGTGTCTATCCTGTATTTTTTGTTCCTCCTTTTGTTCTTCTCTTTTCTCCTTTTCTTCTTCTTCTTCTTCTTCTTCTTCTTCTTCTTCTTCTTCTTCTTCTTCTTCTTCTTCTCTTTCTTTGTTTATTTATGTATTTGCTTCTTTCTATCTTTCTTTCTTAATTAAATTCTTTTCTTTCTTTATTTTTTCGTACTGTTTTTAGTCTTATTCTTTTTTCTTCTTCTTCTCCGTCTTCTTCTTCATCATCATCATCTCCATCATCATCTTCCTTTTCCTCTTCTTCTTCTTCTTCTCATCTTTCTTTTCCTTTTCATATACTTCTTTTCTTTTTTTTCCTCCTCCTCATTCTCCTCATCCTCCTTCTTCTCTCCCTACTCCTCTTCTATGCCTTCTTCTTTCTCCTCCTCCTCCTCCTCCTCCTCCTCCTCCTCCTCCTCCTCATACTCCTCGTCCATCAGTCTTCCGTGTCACCAATCTTCCAGTACTATTTATTCAGCAAGGCTTCACGTGTTTCTCTAAGGGGTTCGTGTCCCAGTACAGTGCCTCCCTCCAGACCTCTCTCAGTATCTGGCGTCTCACTGTTCAGCTCCCCAAGCCTTGAGGGAGCCAGCCTGTCTGTGAACCCTTGTCTTTCTGCTTTTGATGATGTTTTTAATAAGTTTCTGGGATTTGCTTGTGTTTTTTTGGGGGAAGTGGGGAAGGGATTGGGGATAGAAGGAAGGAAGGAAGAGATGAGAGGGAGGGAATGATAAAAAAGGAGGGAGTGAAGGAGTGTGGGAAGGAAGATGAAAGAGAGAGAATAGACACATAGACAGACAGACAGGTATCAAACAGACAGACAGCCAACGATCCAGTCAGGCAAACACACACACACACACACACACACACACACACACACACACACACCTAACCTACCATAACCTAACCCTCACGATCACCCCGACTTTCCTTTGCCCTACAGGTGTTCGTGACACGGGCGTGGCGGTGGATGCGGTTGTCTCTCATGGGGTCACGGTTCCTAGGGCGGGAGAACTCAAGTCACCCGGGCAGCTCCAAGAAAGCGATGCGTCCCCCAGAGAAGACCCACTACAGGCCGACATTTAAAGGTGCGTGGTGGCTGCAGAAGGCGATGAAGGCGGTGAAAGTGGTGGAGATGAAACAGACGAAGACGTGAGAGATTTTGTGATATGGGAAGGGTTACAAGAAGGAGGAAGAAAAGGAGGAGGATGATGATGATGATGATGATGAAGGAGGAGACAAAGGAGATAAAGGTGGATAAGTATAAGAAACAGAGCAACAAGAACAAAAACAAGGAGAATAGCAGCAAGAACACAAAAATTTTAAGTCCTAGATTATTTGACTTTAAGAACATAACTAAAAGAATAGAAGAATAACAAG
>NC_059285.1:2541621-2559121 GCF_017591435.1 Portunus trituberculatus
GAATAAGGTAAAAAGAAAGAAGAGAGAAGTGGATAGCAAAGGAAGAAAAAGAGAGGCGAGAAAATAAAGTAAAAAAAAATTGATAGAAAACAGAAATTGACAGAAAAACAGTGGAAGGAATAATGGAATAAATAGAATGAATGAAGGAGAGGGAGAGAAGAAGAGGAGGAAAGAAGGGAGTGTAGGGAGAGGAGGTAAAGAGAAAAAGGAAGAAGAAGAAGGGAGGGAAGGACGGCAGGGAGAGAGAGAGAGAGAGAAAGGAAGAATAAAGAAGGAGGGAATAAGGGAAGGAGAGGAAGGAAGAAAGAGAGGATGGGGAAAGAAGGAAGGGTAGCTAAGGAAGGAAAGGAGGAAGAGAGGAGGAAGAGAGAGGTGTGAAGTCAGGGAGGGAGGTAGGCAGAGAGGGAGTGTAAGGAAGAAGGGAGATGGTGGAAAGGAGGAAGGGTGGCTAAGGAAGGAAAGGAGGAAGAGAGGAGGAAGGAGAGGGGTGAGTCAGGGAGGGAGGTAGGCAGAAAGGGCGAGGCAAGGTGTTATTTAGCCAGAACATTCCTCCGCCTGTGACTCCCTGATTACCAGTCCCCGAGGCCCTCACAGACCCCACCAGACAGACCCGTGCGGCGCCAGGCAGGTGTGGCGAAGTGGCGGAGTGGCGAAGTGGCGGTGTGGCGGTGTGGCGGTCCTCTGACCCTCTGACCTCTCCCTACCCCTCCATCCCCTCCACAGCAGCACAACGCCCACCCATCTCCCCACCATTGCCTATCATCCCCCATCACGTACACCTCAGACACTGACCTTCGTACTGCAGTCTGAAAATGAGTTCTGTAGAGATGAAAGTACAGAATCAACACGTTCTCTTTTCCACAGTAATCTGTTTCTTAACCTCTTCAGTACTAGGACGCATTTTCACCATGATTTTTGGGTACACCTAGACGATTTTATTTGTATTAGGAAGGGTCTATGCAGGTCAGAAGATTAATGGCCCAGAATCTTTACTATTTTAATCCCCACATAAGTCTCTGAAGCTGTACAAAATCGCCAAATAGTAACCTGAATGAATATGGAAACGCGGCATGCTACTGAAGGGGTTAACCATTTGATCTTGTATTGCACGTTGTTGAACTGTCGACGGAACAATGAGCACATCCTTCATAGACACAACTTTTACTAGAGAATGTCGTGCGTGTTGTGAGTCGTCAAGATGTGAGGGCAAAACGTTTAATGAGAACAAACACAGAGGAAGAGGGAACTGAAGACTTATTTCACCTGCTAAACTGTCGACAGAACCATGAAAACATCCCTGAAATTCATAAAAGTCATCAACACAACATTAGAATTGAATGTTAAGAATGTTAAGAATGTTAAGAATATAAAGAACATGTTAAGAATGTAAAGGACAGACACACAGAGGAAGAGGGAATAAGATGCACATTTCACCTGTTCAATTGTCAACAGAACCACAAAAACATCCATGAAAATCACAACAATTTTCACCACAGACGAAGTGAGACGCCAGAACGTTTACGAATATGGAGGACAGAGGAGGAGAGAAGAGAAGGATTATTTCACCTGCTAAACTGTCAACAGAACCACGAAAACATGCATGAAAATCACAATAACTTTCACCACAGACGAAGTGAGACGCCAGAACGTTTACGAATATGAAGGACAGGAAGAGAGAGAATAGGAAGGCACATTTCACCCGCTAAACTGTCAACAGAACGTCGAAAACATCCCAGAAAACCTCAGCAACTTTCCCACGAGCAGAGTATTCGAGATGAGGCGGCGAAGAGCTTAATTAAATGGACAGAAATACATACGAAGAGAGAATTGGAGGCAAATTTCACCTGTCCGTCCCTTCCATAGCTAGTGATGGCAATGAGGCCGCCATGTTTACCTAATGAGTTCGCGGTATTAATTATTCTAATGCCGCTTTCTTGTCTTTTTGATGGAAGGAAAACTTGATTGTTTGTTGTGCAAATTAATGAGCGAGAGGAGAATTTAATCAGCGCCTGACCTCCCGGCGCGATGGGGAGGGTTCGCCACCACGCCCTGTGTAAAGGAAGGTCACGTAGGGAGGGGGAGAGAGACGGGAGGGGAGGAGTCAGTAGAGAGGGGTCAGGGGAGGGGATGGTTGGGAGGGAGGGGAAGGGGTCAGGAAGGAGTAAAAGGGAGTAATGGAGAGAGGAGAGCAGTTAATGTAAAATGAGACACTATGACCTACACTCTTCTCAATGCAACGCCCTACTCCACCCTGGCCACTCCATCCTGCCTCCCTCATCCCTCCCCACCATACCACTACTCTTCCCGTAATACACACCCATCCACCTCATCCGTCCTTTTAGTATCTCTCTTCTTCATCCCTCCATTCTTTCTCCTCTTACTCATACCTCCCTCTCCCCTACATACTTCCCCTCCTGCCAGCCCCTCCCCAACCCCTCCACTTTAGCACCCTCCTCCTGTCGCCTCCATTACAGCGTACAATGCATCAACGAGCCATGAATAGACAAGCAAAATATTTCCTTCAACATTCACGAGGGACAGTTAAGAGCAGGCCTGGTGGAGGAGTCTTACTGTGTTGTTCAGAGTATTGGAAGGAAACAGTTTGGAAGGAGACGCATAAAAGAGCAGAAGAGAAAAGAAGGAATAGGTTAGTTTTATTTATCAAGCGTATATGACTGTTTTAAGAGCGTGGAGTACTGGAAGGGAACAGTTTGGAAGGAGACGCAGGAAAGAGTAAAGGAGTAGTAGGAATAAGTTAATTTTGTCTCTTTCAACCTAAAATCAGTTTCAATAGAGTGCAGTGCAAGGAAAGTGTTTAAGAGGTGCGGGAGGGAAGAGCAGCCCGGGCGGGTCGAGAGGCTTTTAATCTTCTTCCTCTTTTATGCTCCCTCATCAGTGTTTCCTTTCATTTCTACTTTGCTCATCACTATCCATCACAGACCATAAGGTTAAGAAAGCCATGAAAAGAACAAGTTACCAATTGCCTAAAAATAAAAGAAATTATGAATCTTTAGTAATTATAAATATAGATTAAAATATATGAAAAGATGAATGCCAATAAATACACAGATAAAGATAAACACACAAACATGCATATAAGTGAAGAGATAATCAGATAAAGCAAATAGTGAAAACCACTGATAGATTTTAGATCCGTAAGACTAACTAAGCTTAACAGATATTAGCAAGCTGTCTGTCTGTCTGTCTGTCTCTCTCCGACCTTCCCTCATCACCATCCTTTACTCCAGACCACCACACCAAAAATTCTTCCCCTTGAACTCTAAAATCAGTTACCTATTTGCTTCTTTGCCTCTCTTTTTTTCCTTCCTCTTCTTCCTTCTAATTACATTCCATCGGTTCTATTATACTATTATGTGTCCCCTTTAACTCCTTCATCTTCCCTTCCCTTCCTTCCCTTTCCCTTCTACTTTCCCTCACTTTCCTCTTCCTTTCATCCTTCATACTCGCTTCCCTTCAATTCTTAGACTTTCATTTCTTTCGTGTTACGTGAAGAGTTATTTATAAAAACTATACTCTTATTATAATGACTTTAATTTCTCTCTCTCTCTCTCTCTCTCTCTCTCTCTCTCTCTCTCTCTCTCTCTCTCTCTCTCTCTCTCTCTCGTTCTCTTTCTCCATCCTGTCTTTCATCCTCCTCCTCTTTACCCCTTACTCTCCTCTTCTCTCCCGTTCTCTGTACAGTATTCCCTCAATTCTTTCACACTCTTTCCTTTTTTTAATCCTTTCTTCCATTCTACTCACCACCACCACCTCGATCTCACCACCCTCCCCCTTTTCCCACACCCGCAGAGGAGGCCGCCGAGGTGCCCATCCCAGTGTTCACGTCTCAGCAGTACCGCATGTGTCCAGTGGAGGAGCTTAATGACCACGCCAGACTCAAACGCATCACTTCCTCTGCCTCCGCCCGCGCTGCTCCGTCCTCAAGGCCCGCCAGGAACACTTACGATGCCCCAGGTGAGGAGTGGTGCCCTGGTGTGTGTCTGTGGGGTTTGTAGGGGTGGTATTAGTGTCAGTGTGTGTGTGGAGGTGAGAGGGTGAAGGTTTCTG
Organism: Portunus trituberculatus; assembly: GCF_017591435.1. NCBI lineage: Eukaryota > Metazoa > Arthropoda > Malacostraca > Decapoda > Portunidae > Portunus > Portunus trituberculatus. The sequence continues at coordinate 2,545,690 of NC_059285.1, forward strand.
TGAAGTGTGTGTGTGAGGTAATGTCAATGATGTGTGTGTGTGTGTGTGTGTGTGTGTGTGTGTGTGTGTGTGTGTGTGTGTGTGTGTGTGTGTGTGTGTGTGTGTGTCATTCTGTCTATCTATCTCTTTATCTATCTATTTATCTATGCATCCAACCATTTACCTATCTATCTATCTATCTATCTTTTTATCTTTCTTTATCTACGAGTATCTGCGTGTGTGTGTGTGTGTGTGTGTGTGCAGGTGAGTATGTGGCTGTGCATCTTTCACCATCTCCATGTCACCCGTCTTTCCTTCACTATTCCGCCACCATTTCACCAGTTTCCACGCCAACAGTCCTCCTACTCTGCACGCATGAAGAATATGGAACAAAAGAGGACAAGAAGATGGAACAAAAACAAAGGAGAGAGTGATAATAATACAAATGAGAGTGATATGAAAGGTTTGCAAATAAGAAAGACACGACACGTAGACACTAAGAGAGATAAGGAGTGGAAGTACAGCAAAGGAGATTGATGATAATATAAATGATAGCGATATGAAAGATTTACAAATAAGAGACACGTAGATACTAAAATTTGTTCCTGGTGAAGACTTTTTGAATGCGTGAGTATCGGATTTCAGGGAGAGAAAGACAAATATACTCTCTCTCTCTCTCTCTCTCTCTCTCTCTCTCTCTCTCTCTCTCTCTCTCTCTGGATTGTCTCCATATTTGCTTCTCACTTTTCCGACGACGTGTGTGTGTGTGTGTGTGTGTGTGTGTGTGTGTGTGTGTTGTGTGTGTTGCGTTGTTGTCGTCGTTCTTCTCCTCCTCCTCCTCCTCCTCCTCCTCCTCCTCCTCCTCCTCCTCCTCCTCCTCCTCCTCCTCCTCCTCCTCCTCCTCCTCCTCCTTTTTCTTTTTCTTTTTCTCTTTCTTCTTCTTTTTTTCTTCAGTTTTCCAGTGCCTTCCTTTTCGAGGAATATAATTGACTCTTCTTATCACTTCCTCACAACAAAAGAGAGAGAGAGAGATACTGCTCCTTCCACTTTCACGCCACTCAGTTCTTATTTCCAGAATGTGTTTATTTCACGTATCAAAATGCAAATTATTCTTATTACCATTATTGTTATTATTATTATTATTATTATTATTATTATTATTATTATTATTATTGTTATTTTATTTCTTACGTTTCTTTTTGTTGTCTATCTTTCGCTTTTCTTCTTCTTCTTCTTCCTCGTCTTCTTCTTCTTCCTCCTCCTCTTTTCTTCTTCTTCTTCTTCTTCTTCTTCTTCTTCTTCTTCTTCTTCTTCTTCTCTCTCTCTCTCTCTCTCTCTCTCTCTCTCTCTCTCTCTCTCTCTCTCTCTCTCTCTCTCTCTCTCTCTCTCTCTCTCTCTCTCTCTCTCTCTCTTTATCTATCTATCTATCTATCTCGAACTCTCTTTCTTCCTCTCTCTCTCTCTTTCCCCCCGTCCCTTCCCTTCTCACCTCTTCTCTCTTTCTCTCTCTTATAAATCTCTCACGGGACATTATCATACTCACCCCCACAAAAACAGAAAAGAAAAAGAAAAAATTATATTCATAGCGCATATATATTTTTCCTTTCCTTTCCTCTTTTACATCCTTGGCATCTCAGGAAAAAATATTCTCATCAGCTTGTCATTTTCCCCGTCACGCGCTGGAGAGTTTACCAGGAAGCTGCAACGCGACCTGCCCGCGTCACGATATCGCTTGGTAATCAGTCTGACTCTTATCTCTTGCGCCATCTTGGTAGGAGGGAGGACGGGAGAGGGTAGCAGTGGTGGTGGTGGTGGTGGTGGTGATGGTAGAGTATTAGGAGGAGGTGGTGGGGAAGAGATTAAGCATTATCTGTGTATCATCATCAGTGAGGTGACGAGGCTGAGGAGGAGGAGGAGGAGAAGAAGGAGGAGAAGGAGGAAGGTGAAAAAAATAACAAGATTAACAAGAACAAGAAGAACAAGAGCAGGAATAAGGAGAAAGGAAAGAACAGTAAGACGAACAAAAAGAACGTCAAAAGGCAAGAATAAGAAAAATTAACAAGATAAATGACAAGAATACGAAGAAGAAAGGAACAAGAACAGAAGAAGCAACAGGAAAGGAGGAGGAGGAGGAGGAGGAGGAGGAGGAAGAAAATAAATATCATAAAGTAATTCTACAAACAACCATCGTGGAAAGAAGGAAGAGGAGAAAGAGGAAGAGGAAAAAGAGGAGAAAGAGGATAAGGAAGAAGAAGAAGAGGAGGAAGAGAATGAGAAACAAGAGGAAGAGGAGGAAGATTAAGCATTATCTCTCCACCTCCTCTCTCTAGATTAGCTTTCCTGACTGAATATTGATAAGGATGGAGATAAGCTTTCCTCTCTCTCTCTCTCTCTCTCTCTCTCTCTCTCTCTCTCTCTCTCTCTCTCTCTCTCTCTCTCTCTCTAGATAAGAAAAAGACAAAGAAAAGGAAGACACGTACTTGGAGACAAAAAAAACGTGGGACCTTGAGTATGACAAGTGATGGTGAAGGTGACAGGTGAAGGAGTGATGATGGCGGGCAGTAATGATGATGACGATGGTGATGATGATGATGGAAGAGGAGGAAGAGGAGGTGTAAAAGAATAGGGGTTCAATGCGTGGGGAGAAGTGACATATATGGTGAATGTTGGTGGTGATGATGGTGGTGGTGATGGCTGTGGTGATGGTGGTGATGGTGATGATGGTGGCTGTGAGATGAATGAGCTATAATGTGATGGTGATGTTAATGGTGATGTCTCTCTCTCTCTCTCTCTCTCTCTCTCTCTCTCTCTCTCTCTCTCTCTCTCTCTCTCCACAGACCCCACCTCAGACAACTGGGCGTCATGGGCGGGCACGCAGGGACGCCGCCACTCCTGGTGCTGCACTCAGGATGGCTCAGAGGGCAAGCAGTACCGCACACAGAGCACCCAGACCTTCAAACCAGACGCACCCACTGTACCACACACGCACCACCACCACCACCACCACCACCTGCACCCACACTACCAGTACGGCCAGCAAGGACAGTACCTAACACCGACCTACCATCCCTACTCCTCCCCCCAAGACCCCCGCCGTCTGTACCCCAACCAGTGCTCCGATGTTGGGGATGACTCTGTGTTCACTGTTGGGGAGGCAGCAACGCGACTAGTGGATGGGGAAGGGGATGAAGGCAGGGATATCACAAGGGGGCGTTGCAGCTCGGCGGACGCGCGGCAGAGGAGCAGTTAGGGCAGGTGGAAAGGGCGGTTGGGGAAGGCTAAGGAAGGATGGATACACTCTACTGAAGGAGGGAGGAATGAGGAGGGTTTTTCAAGGTGAGAAGTGAAGGTTTGTACTAGTGTTTGGTGTTGGACTCTTTATTGAGGGACTGATGGGAAAGAGTGCACGTGACAGGATGAAGGTTTAGCTAGAGGAAGGATGGATACACTCTACTGAAGGAGGGAGGAATGAGGAGGGTTTTTCAAGGTGAGGAGTGAAGGTTTGTACTGCTGTGTGGCGCTGGACTCTTTGTTGAGGGATTGATGGTAAAGAGCGCACGTGACAGGATGGAGGTTTAGCAAGAGGATGGGTGTAACAGTGATCAAGGGAGACTTTCACACAAACTACAAATAAACTGAAGAGTGTACAGGGTGTGATCAAAGAAAGGACTTTACCTGAAAAAAAACATATCCCTGACGTTGTATAAGGAAGAAAAGGTCAACAGAAAATAAAAATAAAAAGTACTGTGCATTTACAACTTTATGTGAGAAAAATATATTGTAAAGGTGAAGGAAACTGAAAAACAAGAACATTACACTGACCTAAAAAAAAAGAATAGTAGAAAAAAAAAACCCATCTTGTCCTCACCAAACTGAAAAAGACAATCAGTACATTCTGTCAGCAAAGAAATGAACGGCGAATGACTTAACAGGACCGCAGAAAAGTGGTCATATGGCGCTGCTGCAAAGAAGTGAACGGCGCGTGAACGTGTATGTGATATGAAAAAGTGAAGTGAATATAGAAGACAAATAGATTGAAGTGATGCCATGACACTAAATCAGTAACATGAACACCTTAACACTTCCCCTCCCCCCATGCCCTTAAAAAGTAGAATAAATCAACTATAAATAAACTAACTTACATATACGTGTGTGTGTGTGTGTGTGTGTGTGTGTGTGTGTGTGTGTGTGTGTACGTGTGTCTGTGTATATATATAAGTGTACGTAACTAAACATACACACAGACCCCCCTCAAAAAAAAAAAAAAAAAAAAACGGAAAAAGAAAACGTACATGACATATAACTATATCCACACTGGTCTATTACTTGAAAAAAAAGTGTGTGTAAGCATATAAGTGTGTACGTGTGTATGTAAGTAGATGTATAAGTGTACGTATAAGCAAGTGGATGTACGTACTTATTGAACTGAAGTGTACAAATTTACATGGTTAAGGCAGAGTAGTTCAGGTAGACATGACAAAATAAACACAACTATTTGATGGGCAAGGAACGTTTTAAAAAATTCACGTTGCTTCATTGTATTGTTGTGAAGAGACGATGGAAAACTGAAATGCTTGCTTGAGATTGAACTAGAGAGAGAGAGAGAGAGAGAGAGAGAGAGAGAGAGACAGTAAGGGGGAAGAAGATTCACAATAGAGGTAAAAATAGCTAGGATTAGAGTAGGAAGGGAGGAAAGAAAAGAAAGGAAAAAAGAAAATGAAGGGAAACAGGTGTGAAAACAAACCCAGGTGAAAGGAAACAATTAAGTGAGGGAGGTGAGAGGGAGAGAGGAGAGAGAGAGAGAGAGAGAGAGAGAGAGAGAGAGAGAGAGAGAGAGAGAGAGAGAGAGAGAGAGAGAGAGAGAGAGAGAGAGAGAGAGAGAGAGAGAGAGAGAGAGAGAGAGAGAGAGAGAGAGAGAGAGAGAGAGAGAGAGAGAGAGAGAGAGAGAGAGAGAGAGAGAGAGAGAGAGAGGGGGGGTAGACTGGATTGCCAAAGAAGAGAGAAAGAAAGAGAGAAAAAATAAAAGACCTCAAATATAAAAAAGTTTGGACACTAAAAGTAAAAATAAAAAAGTGATAATTGTCATGAAGTTCCCAGTGTTTGAATTCTTGTCTTTAGATTTATGATGGAAGGAAAATGTAAAAAAAAAAGACTTAAGGTATTTTTGTTTTCTATTTTCCTTATTTTTTTTAAGGATATCAAGTTTATTTCATTGCATGTTGTTATCATTATTATCATTACTATTATCATCATTATCATCACTGCCAACCTCGAAATTTGTTGTCTATTAATCTTAAGGCCCAAATAAAAATGAGTTAGTAAAATTATATACACAGATAAACGAATAAATATACAAATACATAAACCATATACAAAAAAACTAATAAATAAAATTAAATAAAGAATTATAAACAAAATTTTCCATATCTAATTCATAATTGGCGTATTTTTTTTCCTTCTGTTTACATATTTATTGATTTTCTTCATTTCTTTTATTTCTACTACTTATTATCATTATTATCTTTATTTTGTAATTATCTGTTATTATTTTGTTACCATTATCTATTTCATCTTATTGTTATTCATTTCTACTAATTTCTTTTTCAATATCATTAAATTCAATCTTTTTCGTCCATTTATTCATTTGCTTCTATATTTCCTTGCTCATCTTTTTTCGAGGGAGACAAGGAAGGGGAGGGAGGGGGGAGGGAGGAAAAAAGGGTCATAATACGTGACCATAGAACCACAGAACTTCCTCCTGGTTCATCAAGTGCCTCGGTTCTCTCATTCCCACGGTTCTGAAATAGTGCCTCGGATTCTTGAAGTCCTTAACCAATCAGGTGCTCCGGTTACGGTTCTATATTACGGTTCTGTACGGTTCTGCGTCATATCCCCGGTTCTGCAGCGTTGTGGTTCTATTCCCCTGTGTCCCGGTTGTGCAGTGTTAAGATTCAAGCAGTTTTCCGGTTCTAGTAGTGTTATGGTTCTTGTGTGTTTTTTTTTTTTTTTTTTTTGGTTCTTGAGGTGAGGTGTCCTGGTCCTCGTCCCGGTTCAGTGAGATGAATATTTACGTGGTTCTTTTGTGGTGGTAGTTTCAGCCAGAGTGCGGTTCAGTTAGTGGTCCCGGTTTTGCATGAATATATCAGGTTCTTGTTAATCATCCGGTTACAGTATTCGTTTCCAGTACTCTCGATTCTACTAAACGAATGATCCCATCTCTATAGAACATTACAATTCGATTATTTCTAGTTCTGCTTTAACAAATCGTGTTCAGAACCTTTATTTTGGGTTCTGATCAAGATTATATAGTGTTCGATTCTAATTATAACCTTTATACAAAAAAAAATGTGGATTCTACTTATGATTTCGATTCCATAACAAATCGATTCTATCAAAATACGGTTCTTTCATTATTTTACTTTCACGTTATCATAATTTTTCACAAGATCAGTAAATAACATGAAGGAAAACACTAAAAATTTCTGGTTCTACAACGGTGCTCGATTCGCCTTGACACGTGCGGTGCTTTGAAAGGTTCCAGTCCATTTGTAAAGACAGTGTGTGTGTGTGACATGAAGCAGCTAATCCTGTCCTTTATTCAAATAGTCTTAATGCAGAGGAAGAATTTTTGACTAAGTATTTAAGGAGTGTTTAGAAAAATAATACTAACACACAAGAAGCCGACCAAAGCTTTAGCTACGTACGTAAACTTTGAACTACGAACTGTGTGTGTATATAATTGTTTGCTATAATGTACGTAATGGTTAAGTAATTATTTTATTACTGCTACTACCACCACCACTACTACTACTACTACTACTACAACAACTACTACTACTACTACATGTATCCATTTCTGTGTGTGTGTGTGTGTGTGTGTGTGTGTGTGTGTGTGTGTGTGTGTGTGTGTGTGTGTGTGTGTGTGTGTGTGTGTGTGTGTGTGTGTGTGTGTGTGTGTGTGTGTGTGTGTGTGTGTGTGTGTGTGTGTGTGTGTGTGTGTGTGTGTGTATGTGTGTGTGTGTTTCCACATGTATGTAAGGGAATAAAATGTTTAAAAATGCTGAAAAAGAGGGGAAAAATTGTTAGGACTTCATTTTTTTTATATGTATAGAAAAATGCGAAGGGGAAAAAGTAAAATGTGAACTCTGAAAAGAACGTCAGGAAAAGCGACAAAAAAAACATGTGGGAAAAATAATAAAGAGAAAGAGTAAAGGAAACAAATAGAAATAGGAAAGGGACAACACAAGAGAGAGAATGTGAAGGAAGAAAAGAGAAAAGAGAGAGAGAGAGAGAGAGAGAGAGAGAGAGAGAGAGAGAGAGAGTAATTAGTGAGCCATACCAAAGAGAAAAGAAGGAAGAAACGGAATGAACACACTGAAATTCACAAGAAGAGCAGCAAATACAGGAAGAAAATCGAGAAAATAAAGAGTGAACCACAGCAGAAAGAGACAAAAAAAAAAAGTCATAACAAAATCATTATCAAAATCAACAAAAAGTGAAAAAATACAAACAAAACAACAAAAAATCAAGAAATCAAAAGAATAATAAAAAAAAACAATGAATGAATATGCACTTACAAATTATCACAAGAAAATAAAAAAAAGTGTAAAAAATATCAAGAAAATAAGAAAAAAATAGATGCCAGATATGAAACTGAACAATGAATGAAAGTATACGTAATCAATGTAAAAAAAAAAAAAAAGAAAAACGAAAGAAAAGGAAAATAAAAAGAAGAAAGCTGTGAAACGGAAAGTGAATAAGAGAATAGTAATCAAGAAGAAGAAAAAGAAGAAGAAGAAGAAGAAGAAGATGATAATGATGATGACGAAGAAGAAGAAGAAGCTATCAGAAGGCTCAGAGCTCAAGTAAACAGTCAGTGGGTAAGGCAGAGACTCGCACACTACGCTATCTTGTCACCTTCCCTTTTCATTTATACCATGTGGGCTTTTCACGGGAATTTATAGGCTGAAGGGGATACTTTTTTAGTGGTACCTCTTATCTCAAAACCCACCCGCTAGGAAACCATTGTCCTGAGTAAGGAAGCCCAGCCTACACTCGGACCGTGGACAGGATTCGAACCCGTGCGCTTGGAGACCCCTCGGACCCCAAAGCACGCATGGTTCCACTGCACCACGGCGCCCCTTGCTCAGGTTCCGCTTGCCCACCGTGACAACCCAACCTACCTGAGCGGGACACGAATCTTGGCTTACCAGGTGACAAAGAAGGAATTTACCGATGAGCTAGAGAAGTGTGTGTGTGTGTGTGTGTGTGTGTGTGTGTGTGTGTGTGTGTGTGTGTGTGTGTGTGTGTGTGTGTGTGTGTGTGTGTGTGTGTGTGTGTGTGTGTGTGTGTGTGTGTGTGTGGCGAGGAGGCATCGAGGACATCCATAACATATTTGTATCTCATTAATAAAGATGAATTTACTGTCTGATTTAGTTTCCCTTGCCTTTGTTTCCCCCTTTACATACACCTGACTTACCTCTGTTTTCCCCTTTACACACACCTGACTTACCTCTGTTTCCCCTTTACACACACCTGACTTCAACACGGCGCCAATACACGTAGGAACAAATCAAGAAAGTGACGCAATACTAAAAGGTTACCAACCAGAGCACAGCAGACCGACACTCAACACTTTAAACACTGAAGGAAAGACAAAGACGACAAAGGCCATGGAGACAGACCGACTGATTGACTGACTGACTGATTGACTGACTGACTGACTGACTGACTAACTGATTGATTGACTGACTGACTGACTGACTTATTGACTAACTAATTAACTGACTGACTGACTGACTGGTGGTGAACTGAGTGAGAGGAATGAAGGGAAGCAGGAACTGGTGACGAAATAATGTACTGAGAACTTACTGGAACACACCGGTATGGAACTGCAAGCTGATTGATAACTGACTGACTGACTAACTAACTAACTAACTAACGGACTGACTGACTGGTGGTGAAATGAGTGAGAGGAATGAAGGGAAACAGGAACTGGTAACGAAATAATATACTGAGAACCGACTGGAACACACCGGTATGGAACTGCAAGCTGAACGACATAGCAAAATAACTAAACACTGAAAAAACTAGAAGATGACTGAGGATTACATAAGAGAGACGTAAATGAAGAGACTGGGTGACTGGACTGTAGGAGTGGGAGTGAGAGCTGAGAGATTGAGGCCAGCACGATTGAGGGGCAGCGCAGGGAACATTCAGACACATACTAGTACAAGTCTGTGTCCAATATGGCATTAGTAAACCGTTCCAGTCCGCCATTCGATACTGCACAATGGTGGCTGGGTGGAAGTGACGGGTGGTGGCGGAGGGACGGGGGGGAAGGGAGTGCAGTGTGTGGGTGGATGGCTGTGGAGGTGGCGGGAAGCTGAGGGGAGAGGGTAGGGGTGAATGTGGAAAGGTTATGAAGGTGGAAGGATGGAAAGGATAGTACAGTATAGTAACGAGGGTTGTGGTGTGTTTATATGGGGGGAGAGAGAGAGAGTGCGTGTGTGTGTGTGTGTGTGTGTGTGTGTGTGTGTGTTTAGTGACCCCTCCACACACCCACTGTTGCCTTCCACAAACACCACGACTATTTCGGCGGCACAGACTGATTGAAACATATGCGTCACCCAATACATCGAGGCCACACACCTGACGCAATCAGGTAAGCAAGCAAACAGGTATTGGGCGACGTCACAGAACACACCTGCACACCTTCACACACCTGCACACCCTCACACATCTGTACATTTTCACACACCTGCACACCTCACACACCTGCACACTTTCACACACCTGCACACCTTCACACACCTACACACCTTCACACACCTGCACACCCTCACACACCTGCACATCTTCACACACCTATACACCTTCACACACCTAAAAACCTTCACACACCTGCACACCTTCACACACCTGAGTACAGACGTTAACTCCTTTCCATGCGTTTCAAAGTATATATTTCTATGTTCGAGAGGTACAAAAACTTAGAAATAGAAGACCTACTGAGGTGTCGTTCCCCAAACAACTATATCGCATTTTTCCACACACGCCGTAACGAAATATGAAATGACAATAATTCTTAGCATATTTATATTTTGTTTCCCTTGCCTTTGTTTCCCCTTTACATACACCTGACTTGCTTCTGTATTCTCCTTTACATACACCTGAATTGCCTTTGTATTCTCCTTTACATACACCTGACTTCACAAACAGAGGTAGAGTGGCTGAAATAGACTCAAAGTAGATTGTTGGCACTGAATCGATAGTGAGTTTTGAAAGATTAATTTAACTCCTTCAGTATTGGGAAGCATTTTTTACCTTGAGTTTTGGGTATGATTAGACGATTTTATTTACATTAGGATGGGTCTATGGAGGTCAGAAGATTAATGGTCAGAGTCTTCACTATTTCAATCACCACATGAGTTTCTGAAGCTGTATAGAATCGTCATATAGTAAGCAGAATGGATGTGAAAATGTGTCATGGTACTGAAGAGGTTAAGGGACAAGAATGACATTGAGTTATTTTGGCAGTGATGAGTAAGACTATATAGTGAGCTTTCTTTTTTTTTTATTTATGCCATATGGGCTTTTCACGGGAATTTATGGGCTAAAGGGGATGCTGTTTTGGGTACCTCCTATCTCAAAAGCCCACCCGCTAGGAAACCGTTGTCCCGAGTGAGGAAGCCCAACCTACACTCGGACCGTGGACAGGATTCGAACCCGTGCGCTTGGAGACCCCTCGGACCCCAAAGCGCGCATGGTTCCACTGTACCACGGCGCCTCCTTTAAAAAGATTAGATGAATTTATCGTTATATCTTTTTATGTAAGTTTAAAAGACTGGCCAAGAGCAACCAAAAATATAAAAAAAAGGCCCACTCAGTCGCCAGTCCCCTTACAGTGCAGAAAGAGTTAACCAAAAGAAAGGGATAAATATCTTGAAGGTGTGTACAGAAAGGTGAAACGTGTAGACCTATTGGCTTATTATAACTTTCCCTGTGTTATTGGGTACCTGTTTTATGCAAGGCTCGCCACGTGTGGGTCTGATGGCTTCGTGTATCTTCCTTTTGTGTTCCCATGTGCGTGTGTTCTCAAATGTGCCAAATATTTACAACGAAACTTACGGAGCATATTTGTGTGGCAAGGAAATCTGAGGAGCTTTGGTGGGGAAAAATGTTATCCTCATACATATTCGGACCCAGCTTAGAATCTCATCAATATCATCTTGTCCTAAAATTTTGTTGAAATCTGCGGGTAAAGTCTATGAGTATCTTGCGATCAGATGGACAGACAGACGAGGTTAAATTACAAATACATATTCTATTTGATGAAAACTTGTATACTTTCTTCTATAAAAGCCAAGACTATTATATTATGATCAGTAAGTTACGCATGTTTGTATGTGTGTAAGATGACAAATGCAACACTTCTATCAAATCCATTTCCTTCTTTCACTTAGTCTATTCATTTACCAGAAGGAAGGATTTTCATCGATGTAATTAATATAGAAACTCACCATCACATACAACACAACAAAAGCAACATTTGACGAAAACATTAAAAAACACAAAAAATAGATAAACAAATAAATGAATACATGAATGAAGGAATAAACAAATAGACAAACAAACCATATCCTTATCAACACAACGAGCAAAACATGTCACGTCATTTGGTGCAATAATATGAAGCCTCGTCCTTCCCCACCAGCAGAACAGTTGGCCTCTCGCTTGGTCGTTAAGACACACATCAAATACACTGACACGACGACACGCTGCGACACATTCACCACACGTCGCTGCCACCCACTAATCCAGTAACGAGATGGGAGCAAACAGGGCCTGCTGGACACACACACACACACACACACACACACACACACACACACACACACACACCGTAATGACATCTCAAGCTCCTCCTCTTGACACACAAAAGCCAACACAACACAGGGGGCCTAACTTCCGTGACAGGTCTGACAGGAAGGCAAGAAATGATGCGTAAAGTCTGGAAATGCACTTGGAGGTTATAAAGAGGCCAGGGAATGTGCTCAGGCCAGGTGGCAGACACGCTGGGACAGAATATAAGAGACAGACGCCAGTAGAAGGGAAAAGAAGGAGAATAATGAAGAGAAAAGTCAGGAAAGCGTCGTTGGATGAAGTTGTCTTTTCTATAGCCTGAACAAGACGTAAAGAAGCATGTCCAGGTAAGGAGAGCAAGAGAAATGAGTCCATCTTTCATCTTTGTACGTATCCAACTGTGGCTGTCACCTAACCTAACCTAACCTGTTTCAATCTTCCTTTTTCTTCTTTTGTTGTCATCCATGGGTAGAACCTCTCTTACATGATCAAAACAATGGCGTCAATCAATGTATCTGACTGTGGCTGTTACCTTTAATGGAGTTTTATTTTATTTTATTGATTTCATTCATTTATCTTTTTTTTTTTTTTTTGCTTCCATTGTTGTTATCCATGGCCAGAACTTCTCTTACATGATAAAAAAACAATAGTATCTGAAGCACAGTCCTGAGAGTTCCATCAAGGGGAGAGCTGTGACAGAGAGATGCAATAAAAATGACAGAATGGTATGATTGACAGCATTAAGCCTCACTTCTGCACTCAAACAACCACTTCCACAATCTATCCACAATCCACCACCACCACCACCACCACCACACCCTTCACCACGCCACAAAATTTCACTCACCATTCACCATTCTGATATCCCACCCCACCACCACCACCACCACCACCACCACCACACCTTTCACCACGCCACAAAATTTCAGTCACCAATATACTCACCACTCACCATCCTAAACCTACCACAGTTCAATCACGAAAGCACCACCACCACCACCACCACCACTACCACTACTACCACCACCACCACCACCACACACTTCACCACAGCACAAAAATTCACTGTCACCAATATACTCTCCACTCACCATTCTAGACCCACCACACTTTAATCACGAAAGTACCACCATCACTACCACCACCACCACCACCACCACCACCACCACCACCACCAAATGCCCCATAAAGACCAAAACTCCAGGTATCATGAGAAAATTAAGCCAATTTCCCAAGTAGTGCAATTATAACTACTTTGCGTAAACCTCTCTCTCTCTCTCTCTCTCTCTCTCTCTCTCTCTCTCTCTCTCTCTCTCTCTCTCTCTCTCTCTCTCTCCTCCTACACCTGGCATAACAAAGGAGGACAGGTAAATTACTGCAGGTGCGTCATTAAATTAGCGGAGCGAGAGAAGCTACGTGTATTATAAAGAATTAAAGAAGGAAGAGATGAAGGAGAAAAAGTCACTAGGGTACAACTGCCTCTTGTTCCTTTCGTGGTGTTTCTAAGCTGATTTTTTTTTTTCTTTTTCTCGTTTTCTTCTTTCTTATTTTCTATTTCAAGATAGGATTAGGATAGGTGTTTGAGAGT
>NC_059285.1:2564121-2571621 GCF_017591435.1 Portunus trituberculatus
TTAAAAATCTTCAAATTTATATACGATCACAAGAAGAAAGGATGACGGGAAGAGCTTTAAACGTTGCGAGTTACTGCGGAGAACAAAACGTGGTGCGCGGAAGGAGAGGAAAGGGTACGGTGAAGGTAGCTAATAAGTATCCGGCAGGTACTGTTGTTGTCTTTGTTGTGCACGGAAGTTGTCGTGTTCTATGTCCTCCTTATCTCCCTTGGCTTGATAGTGACATCGTGACGGCATTGCATTTGTATTTTTTTTTTTTTTTAGGTCATGCGAGAGTGGCTGTGATGCGCGGAAGTTGACCTCTTTGCCTGTTAGTGTTTGTATTTATGTATTTATTTGTTTATCTATTCATGTTTTTTTTTTTTTTTTTTTTTGGGGGTGTCTGTAGGAGAGAAGCCTGGCGGCCAAGTGAAGCAAAACAGCAATAAAAAAGATAAATCAAAATGTCTCTTCAGCCATTTCAGCACAAACACATACAGCTTAGTGATGCTTAGTGTTTAAATCTCTCTCTCTCTCTCTCTCTCTCTCTCTCTCTCTCTCTCTCTCTCTCTCTCTCTCTCTCTCTCTCTCTCTCTCTCTCTCTCTCTCTCTCTCTCTCTCTCTCTCTCTCTCTCTCTCTCTTTGTGAGAGGGAAAAGCTGGCCAAGGGCAATAGGAAGAGTTAACCCTTTCAGTACCAGGACGCACTTTCATATCTATTCTGCTTACCATTTGGCGACTTTATACACCTTCAGAAAACTATGTAGGGATTAAAATAGTGAAGACTCTGGCCATTAATATTCTGACCTCCATAGACCCTTCCTAATGTAAATAAAATCGTCTAATCACACCAAAAAATTCGTGATAAAAAATGCTCCTCGGTACTGAAGGGGTTAAAAAAGGCCTACTTAATTAACAGTTCTCGAGCAGGTCTGAGAGAGTTAGCCAAATGAAAGGAATACATGTCTTGAAACCTCCCTATTAAATGAGGTCAAGTCATAGGAAGATGGAAATTAAAAAGCAAGTAGCGAGTTCCAGAATTTAACACGGAAAGGAATGAATGATTGAGAGCACCGGCTGACAAGGTGAGTGAGTCTAACATTCCATACCATACCAAAGCTGGGCCGCCGTGGTACAGTGGAGCCATGCGTGATATGGGGTCCGAGGGGTCTCCAAGTGCACGGGTTCGAATCCTGTCCACGGTCCGAGTGTAGGTTGGGCTTCCTCACTCGGGGCAATGGTTTCCTAGCGGGTGGGCTTTGAGATAGGAGGTACCACAAAAAGTATCTCCTTTAGCCCATAAATTCCCGTGAAAAGCCCACATGGTATAAATAACAAGAAAAAAGAAATATAAAGAGAATCACCGTAAATTTAAAGGGCAGTATGTGATTTGATCCTTTCATTGATATTTGGGACGGAATCATGAAATACAGAGGAGATCGAATGTGTGAAGGAGAGAACAGGATGGAGAAACAGTAAAAAAGAATGGAAGAAAGATAGGATAGAAAAAATTGACCACGCTGAGACATTTCTCCTTGTACAGCCACTTCCAAACACGACCCTGACAACACACTGCAAAGTCTATACAACTAATCCCCTTCCTTCCTGATAGACAGACAAACAGATATACAGACAGAAAGGAAGAGAGACAGACAGGCAAAACAAACACATATAGAAAAGTTAATTACAAGCACACCAGATAGCTTGTCATTTCACTTTTTGCAACAGTTTAAGATAAGAAAAAAAAGAAAAAGAGAGAAAAAACCAAGCTACTAAGAATAACGATAAGAACAACCGAAGCAGGGAATGAAGACCACATGCGGAGAGGAGAGGATCCCTGTGGATGGTGAAGGAATGACGCACGCCAGGCTCCACAACCAGTGTGTCCAATCTAAACTCATTACCTTCGCCCAGGTGACGCTCAGGTGACTAATGAACACAGCAGCCATCTTATTAACCTTACTGCATATAAAGGGAGGAGGAGGAGGAGGAGGAGGAGGAGGAGGAAGAGGAGAAAGAGGAGGAGAAGGACGACGAGGAGGAGGACGAGGAGGAGGACGAGGAGGAGGAGGAGGAGAAAGAGGAGGAGGAGGAGGAGAAAGAGGAGGACGACGACGACGAGGAGGAGGAAGAGAAGGAAGAGGAGAAAGAGGAGGAGAACGAGGAAGAGGACGACGAGAATAAGGACGAGTGATGGTAACAATGATATAATGTATAATAATAATAATAACAACAACAACAACAACAACAATAATAATAATAATAATAATAATAATAATAATAATAATAAGAGAGAGAGAGAGAGAGAGAGAGAGAGAGAGAGAGAGAGAGAGAGAGAGAGAGAGAGAGAGAGAGAGAGAGAGAGAGAGAGAGAGAGAGAGAGAGAGAGAGAGAGAGAGATGAAGCAGACTTAACTGGGAACACACACACAGCATTCTAAATGAAAGACGAAAATGAAGAGCATGAAAACATCACTTCCTTTCCATATTCTTAAATTGTAATGGTTCATTAAAAATAAATAAATAAGTAAATAAATAATAATAATAATAATAATAATAATAATAATAATAATAATAATAATAATAATAATAATAATAATAATAATAATAATAATAATAATAAATTCTCGCACTTACATTTCTTCCTCTCACTTTTAAATCAATTTCTTTCTTTCTATTCGCCAAGTGAAAATTAAAAATAATAAACTAACTCTTCTAAAAAAAAATTGCTGATCTTCCTAATAGAAAAAATAGAAAAAAAACTCTCATTCTTTCCTTTCTTTTCGCTTCTATTAATTCATTTCATTTCTCCAATTACCGCAAAAAAATGAAAAGCACACAAACAAAAAGAAAAACAATATCACACGTGTATTTATTCCTTCCGCTTTGTATCACTCATTTCTTTCTTTCCGATTGCCAGCAGATAATCACCCCGCCACCTGTATATACGTAATTTCAGGCCTCAGTAATTCGGCAGGTTAATTCCCTCCAGGTGTGTGCGAGACGCGGAGGTGTGGAGGGTGTTCACACGCGCCGCCCCGCCACTAATGTACCTCGTAACAAACAATTAGCGGAGAATTACACGCACTGACTGTCTCGCCGCCGCCTCCTTCAGGTAAATGGAACTCTGCAGAAAAACAAAAAGGAGAGA
This sequence comes from Portunus trituberculatus, assembly GCF_017591435.1. Taxonomy (NCBI): domain Eukaryota; kingdom Metazoa; phylum Arthropoda; class Malacostraca; order Decapoda; family Portunidae; genus Portunus; species Portunus trituberculatus. Next base: position 2,567,250 of record NC_059285.1, read on the forward strand.
TAAATGAAAAAAAGATGAACTGAAGGACATAGGAAGCGAAGGAGTTTGAGATGAAATACAGTGGGAATTGAATGTGTGAAGAAGAGAATGGGATGAAATAAAAGTAAAAAATGGAGGGAAAATAAGATAGATAATAAAACTAAGGCAGCAAATAATGGGCAATAGAAGAAGAGGAATTATAGAATGCTGGGAAGTGAATGCACGAAGGAATGGGATGAGTGAATGAATGTAAAGAAGAGAAAAGACCAACGAAAGAAACACAGAAGGGAAAGAAATAGGATGAGAAGCGAAGGAATGTCGGGTAGAATGAAATAAAAAGTGCGTGTGAAGGAAGGAACGAGATGAGTGCGTGAAGGAAGGAAAGGAGTGAGTGAGTAAAGGAGTGCATCAGTGAAGGAGGAAAGAATAAAAAGTAAAGGAACACATAGGGAGGAGGGAGTGATAGACAGAAGATGGGAAGCGAAGGAGTGTGTAAAGGAATGAATGGAGTGTCTATGAGTGAAGGAATGCAGTACTGAAAGAAAGTAGAATAGAAAAGAATGAAAGGAATGAAGGTGACTGGATATATAAATGAGTGGAATGAAGAATTATTTTGTGAATGAATAAATGGAGTTAGGAAATTAAAATGTAAAGTAGGAATTAGAGAAGCGAATGAAGGAATGAAGGAATGAAGGAAGAAATGGAATGGCGAATATGTAAGAGGAAGAATAAAATGGAAAATCAGCGCATGGGGAAATTAACTGGAAAGGAAATTCATGAAGGTAAGAAGGGAGCAATTAATAAAGGAAAGAAAAAGAGGAAAGTAGGAACGAACAGATGGTAAGATAAAAACAAAATGTGGAGGGAAACAGGGAATACAAAATTAAGGCACGTATGAAATAAGGCGAACCAATGGAATAATAATGTGTAATGGAAACAGCAAACCAAACGAAACAGAAAAAAAAAAAAAAGACGGACAGATTGAGAACATACGTATGAAATAAAGCGAAGCGATGGATTAATAATGTGTAAAGGAAACAGCAAACGATAAAATAAAAAAAAGGACGGAAAGATCAAGGAGTGAAAGATGAACGGACTAATGAATACAAATTAATGCAAATGAGTTACGGGAACAGATCACGCAAGGAAAGAAGCGAAAGGATTAAGAAGACAACATTCCTTAACTTAACCCCTTCAGCACCAGGACACGCTTTCATATTCATTCTGGTTACTACTCTCTGGTGATTTTATACACCTTCAGAAATTTATGTGGGGAATAGAACAGTGAAGATTTTGGCTATTAATCTTCTGCCCTCCATAGACCCTTCTTAATGTAAATAAAATCGTCTAATCACACCAAAAATTCACGATAAAAATGTGTTCCGGTACTGAAGGGATTAAACTCGAGCTGTCATCTTTGTACCTGTGAGCGTGAATAACAGACCCTTACAATGAGTCACACTAAAACAAAAAATATAGATAAATGAGTAAAGAAATACATAAAACAAATAAAAAAAAATTATAAAATAACTGCCCCTTCAAAAGATTCCACCACCAATGCAGCAAAAAAGAAAACGAGAAACCAGAGGGAAGAAAACGAGGCTGAATCTCAACGCACTGGTTTCATTTTGTTAGATTAAATGCTAAATTATCTTCTCTTATCCATGTAGCGGAAAATAGAAAACGGGAGGACAAGTTATCGAAAATGTTGGTGGCTATCTGCTCCGTGCCATTCACCGGTCTAAGGGATGACCAGGCAAGAAGCAGAAGACACGTGCGTAATTCTTCAAATGAACCTGGTGAACTCTGCAACTCCCTGCCTGCTTTTGTGTTTCCATCTACCTATGACATGAATCTATTTAAGAGGGAAGTTTAGAGACATTTATCCCATTCCTTAAACTTATTCTTTTTGGACCTGTTCGGGGACTAGCATCTAAACAGACCTTTTTGTTTCATCTTTTCTTTTGCCCCTTAGCCATTTCTTCTTTTCTCAAATAAAAAAAAATCTGTATAATATCAATTGTTATTTTTCATCTATTTATCTTAGGCTTATTTTTGTTTATCATTTTACGGTAAATACTTCTATCAATGTTTTTTTTTATTGATTTTAGCCTTCTAAGATATAAATGTAAGTCAAGTCGTTATGTTATGTTATATCTGTACACATATCTATAACTGTCTTGGCAAATGAGGGCGCCGTGGTACAGTGGAACCATGCGTGCTTTGGGGGTCTGAGGGGTCTCCAAGCGCACGGGTTCGAATCCTGCCCACGGTCTGAGTGTAGGCTGGGCTTCCTCACTCGGGGCAACGGTTTCCTAGCGGGTGGGCTTTGAGATAGGAGGCATCCCAAAAATTATCCCCTTTAGCCCATGAATTCCCGTGAAAAGCCCACCTGGTATAAAAAAATAAGATAAAATAAAAGTACTATCAATTATTACTCTTACTTTTATTTCCCCATAATTAACAGCTGTCCTTGATCTCGCCCTTGACACCTCCACACGGTGCAGTATCACACTATTTCCACCCCTTATTCAATCCCTCATCCCTTGCCGCTACTGGTCCCACGTTAGACCCAGTGTAATATCCCCTCCACCATTCAGGAGCATCACGGGAGCACTGAGATTGATCTGAGAGGGAGATGAATCGTCTTTGAAGAGACCAGCGGCGGGAGATTGAACCGTTGCCTGGACACTCGGTAAAGAGACAATTTGAAGACACAGACTCTTTCAAAAGGAAAGTTTTAATACATTTCTGGAAGTGATTTTAGACTTGCCTTTGAGTTCATTCCCTTACGCGGCTTTCCTGAAGGTTTTCTTTCTTTTTTTTCTTTTTTTACAAGTTTTTTGTTGCCCGAAGCTAGAGTTCTTACATAAAAGGAAAAACAGACAGAAAATGCTTTACAGGGACTTTTCTTTTTGCTATTTTTTTTCTTTTCACGAGTTTTCTTACCATTAATTAAATATCTTGTACATAAAAAGAAAAAAAGAGACAAAAATAAGAGTCTAACAAGCTCCCAATCACACCAAAATTATTAGAAAAAAACAAGAATGATTTTCTATGAAGTGTTTGCTGTCTTCGCTATCCCGTCACTTCTCGCTCTTCATCCCCACACCAGCACACCAGTCCCCGGCGCCTCCAGTCTGCTTAAATGCCTCACAGTGCCACCCCTCCTTCAACGCCACCTCTTTGTAGCACTTCTAGCCACGCCAGCACCACTATCTGCCACAGCTTCACCACAATGCACCCTAACCAAGCTTTAAAGAGTTTTTTCCTTCCCTTTCCTTGCAACCTCCCTCTCTTTCCCTTCTCTGCAATTTCCCTTCCTCTACTCTGCAATTTTCTCTTTACCTTTACCACGTCATCGCTTTACTTCTCCACTTCTGTCCTTTTGTATCTAATGTACAGTTTTCTTTCATTCCTTTTCTATATATCTTCTCTTTTATTAGTTCCCTTTGCTCCTTTGATGTTTTCTTTTTTCTGCGTTACTTTTTTCTGCAGCCTTTTCCTTTCCCTTTTCCCCTCTATACCGACCCTAGACGTACTTTTCTTCCTACACTCTTCTCTCATCCCTCCTCTGATTCTCTGTTCTCTATTTCATCCCTCAATCTATTCTGTGCATCCGGTTTAGCATTTCTACGTCATAAATAGGTTTTTTTTTCTATATTTTAAGCCTTTTTTGCCTTATCCACCTGCTCTTTCCTCTCCTCTACTCTTCCTCTTCCTGTTTCTCCTCCTCCTTCTCCTTTTGTCTCCTTCCTACACGTCTATTTATCTATATCTCTCTTCTTTTTCATCATCCTCTTCCTTTTCTACCGATAACCCCATCTCTTCTTCTTTCTCCTCCTCCTCCTCCTCCTCCTCCTCCTCCTCCTCCTCCAGCATTCGAAGGAAACCACCAGGTCAGACTCGTAAAGAAGAGGCGCCTGCAGGAGGGTGCCAGTGCCATCGAAACCCAATACTAAGGTTCTCTCTCTCTCTCTCTCTCTCTCTCTCTCTCTCTCTCTCTCTCTCTCTCTCTCTCTCTCTCTCTCTCTCTCTCTCTCTCTCTCTCTCTCTCTCTCTCTCTCTCTCTCTCTCTCTCTCTGACGTTGATGGGTTTTGCCACAATGGGGAAAAAGAAGAAGGAGGAGGAAAAGGAGGAGGAGGAGGGAGGAGGAGGAGGAAGAGAAGGAGGAAGAAGAGGAGGAGGAGGAGGAGGAGGAGGAGGAGGAGGAGGAGGAGGAGGAGGAAGAGGAAGAGGAAGAGGAAGAGGAAGAGGAAGAGGAAGAGGAGGAGGAGGAGGAGGAGGAAGAGGAAGAAGAGAAGGAGAAAGAAGAGGAGGAGGAAAAACAGCCACTCCTTAAAAACACACAACTAGATGAATCGACAAGACAGACACACGGACAGACGGACA
>NC_059285.1:2574121-2584121 GCF_017591435.1 Portunus trituberculatus
TCACATTTTGCTTCACTCATTCACTCACTCACACAGCAGGTTTGTTCGACACCATCTTACTTTGCACATTCAGTCAAAACTGCAGCAAAGTACTTTTTTTTTTATTTCGTATGAATTAAAAGATAGGAGTCAGAAGCAGTCAATTGTCAGTGGAAGCAAGGCTGCGCATCCTGAGCGACTGGGGCGTGGATGCCATCAGGCTGTCCCGCCTCCGCTTATGGGGCTGCTGTAAGAGAGGGAGGCGCACACTGGCCTCCTTCACCTTCCGGCAAGGAGCCAAGGGATGTCACAGCCCCTCGTGGCGGACCGGGCGGCAAGCCTCCATGTGGACAGGCGGCCGCCACCTTAATCATTTAGTATTACATTCACACTCCTTCACTCTTCCCACATGAACTAAACGATTCATCACTCCCCGACCCGCCGCCACCGACAAGGTACATCTGTTTCCCTGCATCGTCTCTCTAATCTGGTCATTTATCACCCGGCCTGGCCACACACCGCCGCTCACTACTCCCTGGCACTTCATTCCTAACTCACCTCACCTCACACCTGCACTCACCGCCACACGCCGCCCACAGGTCACAGCATCACGGTAACACAGCAGTCCATACAACAATGGCCACAGATTATTACTAAACCCCACAGACAAAGACAACCCATATCTCTGTCTCTGTCTCCGTCTGTCACTCCCTCCCTCTCTTAATCCCTCCCTGCCTTCTTTCATTTCTCCACCTCCACACGCCTCATCCAAGGTATAGTTCTCTCCTTCTCTCCTTCAATCACCTATTACACTTACTCATATTTCAAATCTTAGTTTAACTCTTTTCATAGCAAATACTGTGTGTGTGTGTGTGTGTGTGTGTGTGTGTGTGTGTGTGTGTGTGTGTGTGTGTGTGTGTGTGTGTGTGTGTGTGTGTGTGTGTGTGTGTGTGTGTGTGTGTGTGTGTGTGTGTGTGTGTGTGTGTGTGTGTGTGTGTGTGTGTGTGTGTGTGTGTGTGTTTACTCATCAACTCTTATTACTTGTATTTATCTGTCATTACATAATTTGTATCATTGTAATACATTTAACTCTAGCCTCTAACTTCGCTTCCACACCTCTGCACGTTCTATAACTACATTTTGTTACTTCCACTTAAACTTAACAGCGAGTTTCATCACCAATCAATAAATTACTTGCATTCCACCTTCTACATCGCTAATGAAGAAAAATAAGTCCACTTAACTTCATCCAAATGTCTTCTAGTTTGCTATCCTCTTTTGTAAATTATCAATAAATAAAGTTTAATGCCTCACACATCAAGACAAAACTACCTCAAGGCTCTAAGGTGAATTTTTGTGGGGGGACATGCAGCTACTGTAATATCTTATCACCCTCTCCTTCAGGTAGTTAGTGCAGAGTAGTATACCCAATTAACTCCATCTAAAGGTGTGCTCTTGTTTACCATCCTTTGTAAGTCGTCAGCGCAATCTGTGTTTCCCCTGATACCACTTTGCTTGCCCTCTGTCAGGCTCTCTCTCTCTCTCTCTCTCTCTCTCTCTCTCTCTCTCTCTCTCTCTCTCTCTCTCTCTCTCTCTCTCTCTCTCTCTCTCTCTCTCTCTCTCTCTCTCTCTCTCTCTCTCTCTCTCTCTCTCTCTCTCTCTCTCTCTCTCTCTCTCTCTCTCTCTCTCTCTCTCTCTCTCTCTCTCTCTCTCTCTCTCTCTCTCTCTCTCTCTCTCTCTCTCTCTCTCTCTCTCTCTCTCTCTCTCTCTCTCTCTCTCTCTCTCTCTCTCTCTCTCTCTCTCTCTCTCTCTCTCTCTCTCTCTCTCTCTCTCTCTCTCTCTCTCTCTCTCTCTCTCTCTCTCTCTCTCTCTCTCTCTCTCTCTCTCTCTCTCTCTCTCTCTCTCTCTCTCTCTCTCTCTCTCTCTCTCTCTCTCTCTCTCTCTCTCTCTCTCTCTCTCTCTCTCTCTCTCTCTCTCTCTCTCTCTCTCTCTCTCTCTCTCTCTCTCTCTCTCTCTCTCTCTCTCTCTCTCTCTCTCTCTCTCTCTCTCTCTCTCTCTCTCTCTCTCTCTCTCTCTCTCTCTCTCTCTCTCTCTCTCTCTCTCTCTCTCTCTCTCTCTCTCTCTCTCTCTCTCTCTCTCTCTCTCTCTCTCTCTCTCTCTCTCTCTCTCTCTCTCTCTCTCTCTCTCTCTCTCTCTCTCTCTCTCTCTCTCTCTCTCTCTCTCTCTCTCTCTCTCTCTCTCTCTCTCTCTCTCTCTCTCTCTCTCTCTCTCTCTCTCTCTCTCTCTCTCTCTCTCTCTCTCTCTCTCTCTCTCTCTCTCTCTCTCTCTCTCTCTCTCTCTCTCTCTCTCTCTCTCTCTCTCTCTCTCTCTCTCTCTCTCTCTCTCTCTCTCTCTCTCTCTCTCTCTCTCTCTCTCTCTCTCTCTCTCTCTCTCTCTCTCTCTCTCTCTCTCTCTCTCTCTCTCTCTCTCTCTCTCTCTCTCTCTCTCTCTCTCTCTCTCTCTCTCTCTCTCTCTCTCTCTCTCTCTCTCTCTCTCTCTCTCTCTCTCTCTCTCTCTCTCTCTCTCTCTCTCTCTCTCTCTCTCTCTCTCTCTCTCTCTCTCTCTCTCTCTCTCTCTCTCTCTCTCTCTCTCTCTCTCTCTCTCTCTCTCTCTCTCTCTCTCTCTCTCTCTCTCTCTCTCTCTCTCTCTCTCTCTCTCTCTCTCTCTCTCTCTCTCTCTCTCTCTCTCTCTCTCTCTCTTCTGAATCACTCCCTCAATTACTACCGCCCCTTCCAGACGCCTTCCCCGCCAGACTGATCAAAATGCACTCCTCTGTAATTAGCAGCATTCTCCCCTCATCTCCTCTCCCCATATGAATTGCACGCATTTGGACATTACCTCCCTCCAAGGCAAACTTACCTACCCTAGAACATTCCACGCTCAAGGTCTCCTCCCGCGAAGATACGTAACTCCCCTCAATGATAAAGTATGTTGCGTTTTAAAAGATTAGGTTAGTTGGGTTTCGTAAATTTAGGTTAGATTGGGCAGTTTGTTAAGGTTTGTTAGTCTAGTTTGGGAGATTGTGCTTTGTTCTGTTAGGTTGGGTTAGGTTGGGTTAGGTTGGGTAGTTTAGGTTAGGTTTGAGTGTTAGTGATAGGTTATGTTAGTATGGGTAGTGTGATACGGTTTGTTGGGTTCGGCTAGATTTGAAAGATTTACTGTATGTTAAATTTTTGTTAGGTTAGGTTAGGTTAGGTTAGAGTCTTTAATTAGGTTAAGTTAAGTTAGATTGTGGATAACTACATGTACTTTGTTCTCTTACTCACTTCATACAATACAGCTTCTTTATGCCAATTTTTTAGCTTTATGGCAGCCTTCCATCTCATTCCATCACACTTTTCATACAAAACAGCATTCTAACAGGCACTCAAACTCTATACCTGACATCCACAACAAAAACAAGATGATTCTAACTAATAGCCACTCATGGAGAAATAAAGAATCTGAAACTAAATCCAACACCTTTTCTTAGCCAACCAAAACCCCTTCAATTCAAACTCAAGCAATCATAGAAAACGGAGAGGAGAGGCTGGCAGGAGAGCGTGCAAGGAGAGGCGGGAACGGCTTGGGATGGGCCGGGATTAACCTAGTGTCGGTGCTCGATTTATGTCCCCAAGTGATGAAGGGCGTGGCGGAACATTGGTGGGGAAAGGGAGAGGGAGAGGGAGGGGAGTGTCCTGCTTCCCGATAAGTTATTAGTGTGGAGAGAAGAAAGGGTGGAGGCAGAGAAGGGAGTGGAAGAGGAGTGGTAGTGAAGGGTGTTGGTGAAACGTGGGGTACAAGATGTGTTTGTGAGGAAGGAAGAGAATGGGAAGCAAAAGAGATACGAGGGAGGAGGAGGAAGAGAAGGCAGAGGAGGAGGAGAAAGGGGAAATAGAAAGGAAGTGGAGGTAGAGGAAGCTATGAGGAGGAGGAAGAGGATTAAGAAGACGAGGAAGACGAATTTAGAAAGAAAAGAGGCAGATATAAGGAATTATGAAAAAGAAAAAGTAAAGTAAGAAAAGGGATAAAGAAAATACGAAAGGAAAAACAAACAAAACCAGACTTGTTGCCAATTAAGGACATTCAGTAATCAGCTACACTACCTAATGTAAAGACAGAGAAACTATAAGGGATTCTACAACCAACGAAGAAGGAAAATGAAGACTAGAAGAGAAGGAAGAGAAGGAGAAAGAAAGGCATAAGAATGAGATACGAAAGAAAAAAATAGAACACACACAGATAAAGAAGGAAAGAAGGAAAGAAGGAAGGAAGGAAGGAAGGAAGGAAGGAAGAAAGAAAGAACGGAAGAAAGAAAGGAAAGAAGGAAGGAGGAAAGAAAGAAAGAAAGAAAGAACGAAACAAAGGAAGGAAAGAAAAGGAAGAAAGGAAGGAACGAAAGAAAGAAAGGAAAAACGGAAAGAAGGAAAAGAAGGAAGAAAGGAACGAAGGAAATAAAGAAGGAAGGAAGAAAGAAAGAAGGAATGAAGGGAAGGAAGGAAGGAAAGAGAGAGAGAGAGAGAGAGAGAGAGAGAGAGAGAGAGAGAGAGAGAGAGAGTGGAAATTGGAACAGCGTAGTGAGTGATAAATTTCATCCACGGAATTTCCAAGAAGGACCGGGAATGAATAGAATTGAAACAGAAAGCAGGACTTATTGCCATTAGGGGAGAGAGAGAGAGAGAGAGAGAGAGAGTCACACCACCTTCACTCTGAGTAATAACACGATGGCTACATGTTTGGCGCGGAACTAGTAAGTGTTATATAAGTAGAGGAGTGCTCGAATCTGGCAGAACATTAACCCCTCCAGTACTGAGAGTTTTGTGTACGATTAGACCATTTTGTTTACATTAGGTAGGGTCTATGGAGGTCAGAGGAATGATGGCCAGTCTTCACTTTTTTTTATCCTTGACTTGAGTTTCTGAAGCTGTTTAAAGTCGGCAAATAGTAACTAGAGTGACTATAGAAACGCGTCATTGTACTGAAGGGGTTACGTAAGAGTCTATGGTTTATTTTACCCCATTTTTCTTCTTTTTTTTTCTTCTTTTTCGCTCTTTCTCTTCTTTCTCACTTTTTCTCTTCCATTTTTTTTTTCTTTACATTAAATACCTAAACGCATTTTCTTCTTTTTCTTAATGTTCCCTTCTCTTTTTTTTTTATCTGTCATTCTCCTCTCCCATTCTTCCTTTTCTCTGTTCTGTTTTGTCCTGTTTCCTTTCCCTGACATTCCAAACGATTCCTATTCTTATTTTTCCTGTCTCGTCCTTCCCCTTTTCTTTTTCGCAGCATTGTATTCCTTTCTTTCCTTCCTCTTCCGTCAATTCCTTTTCTTTCTTTTCACTTTCTTACGTTTTTTTTTCTTTTTCTTTCCTTCTTCCTATCCTTCCTTATCGTATCTTACTATATCCTACCCTTCCCTTTCTCCTCCCTCTCCCTCTCTCTCTCTCTCTCTCTCTCTCTCTCTCTCTCTCTCTCTCTCTCTCTCTCTCTCTCTCTCTCTCTCTCTCTTCAGGAATTTTCAGCAATATCAATATCCAATGGACCTTCGTACTCTGATGGTTACAAAACAACATAATCGACCGTATATTTTTACCATTAAGTCCTATAGGGAAGCAACAACAAACACGAGAATAAAATGTACTCACATTGTATCGAGGAACAGATGGGTTGAGGGGAGCTTCTTCTTCTTCTTCTTCTTCTTCTTCTTCTTCTTCTTCTTCTTCTTCTTCTTCTTTTCTAGACAAGAGGAGAAAGAATAAGAGGTTAGACAGTAAGAAGAAAAGATAGCTAGACCTGCGGGAGGGGGGCCATGCTGACGCCTCCCTTGACCTGCGGGAGAGGGTTCACGCTGACGGCTCCCTTTCCCTTGTCAGTAACTTCATTAAGCTCCATAGGCATAGCTCGCTCCTTAAGTTCTTGCTGGGTGACTCTCAGTAAAGGCACTCCGCAATGCCACCTCATTCCAACGAAATATAGCAAATAGTAAGGAAATCGATGGAACCAGAAACGTCACATGATTTTCTTAGCAGTGATCGTCTGGAAAGGAAAAGAAGGACTGTTTCGTTATGATATTTTGTGACTTTAAGGGGTAAGAAAAGAAAGGAGGTGGGACTGGGGGAGATTCTGTGAGTTTTAAGTGCGTCTTGTGTTGATGTTGTTATTTGTGATGTTGCTGTTATTGGTATTGTTATTCTTTTTGTTGTTTTAAGTGCAGCAATGATAACAACTACAGCTACAGCTATTACTACGACTATCAAAACTATTACTATAATTCTACTACTACTACTACTACTACTACTACTACTACTATTATCATTACTACTACCACTGCTGTCACTACTACTATTACTACCACTACTACTTATATTTCTATTATTAATTACTACTACCATCACCACTGTTGCTATTTCTGCCACTAAAACTAACAATAGCCACTACTACTATTTCTATTTACTATTACTACTACTACTACTACTACTACTACTACTACTACTACTACTACTACTACTACTACTACTACTACTACTATCCCTGAAAACTAAAAAAAAACAGCCTAGAAACACACACTATGTTAACACAGTATCATTTTCTAAGACGTAATTAATAGCACACTGAGGATATTGCTTCACCAAACCTCTCACGCCGGAACAGTAGAGAGAGAGAGAGAGAGAGAGAGAGAGAGAGAGAGAGAGAGAGAGAGAGAGAGAGAGAGAGAGAGAGAGAGAGAGAGAGAGAGAGAGAGAGAGAGAGAGAGAGAGAGAGAGAGAGAGAGAGAGAGAGAGAGAGAGAGAGAGAGAGAGAGAGAGAGAGAGAGAGAGAGAGAGAGAGAGAGAGAGAGAGAGAGAGAGAGAGAGAGAGAGAGAGAGAGAGAGAGAGAGAGAGAGAGAGAGAGAGAGAGAGAGAGAGAGAGAGAGAGAGAGAGAGAGAGAGAGAGAGAGAGAGAGAGAGAGAGAGAGAGAGAGAGAGAGAGAGAGAGAAGAGAGAGAGAGAGAGAGAGAGAGACAGTTTTCTCCTCTCAGCCTTCGACATGTGACAAGAGACGGCAAAGAACTGTCGTGAGAGGAAGACAGAAAGAGAGAGGGAGAGGGAGAGGGAGATGGAAAGAGAGAGAGAGGGAGAAAGAAAGGAAGGAGATAAAAAAAAAGGCACGTGACACTTTATTTTCACGTGTCATTTTCCTCCTTTTAACTCTCTCTCTCTCTCTCTCTCTCTCTCTCTCTCTCTCTCTCTCTCTCTCTCTCTCTCTCTCAAAACAAGTCTAGATCTTTCTTCCGCATGTTTTCTATGTCAATTAGAGATGAACAAGAGAGAGAGAGAGAGAGAGAGAGAGAGAGAGAGAGAGAGAGAGAGAGAGAGAGAGAGAGAGAGAGAGAGAGAGAGAGAGAGAGAGAGAGAGAGAGAGAGAGAGAGAGAGAGAGAGAGAGAGAGAGAGAGAGAGAGAGAGAGAGAGAGAGAGAGAGAGAGAGAGAGCTGATAAAGTCTTCCCTTCAAGTGACAACACAATATCCTGCCACGCGGAATCTTCATCTTTTTACTCTTTTTTTCTGAAACACCCACAAATAAGCAAAATTGAGACGCTGACACGAGTACACACACACACACACACACACACACACACACACACACACACACACACACACACACACACACACACACACACACACACACACACACTTATTCGAGACCAAAATATATCAACAATATTAAGATCCATTGGACTTGACTTCTCACGGATTGTCACCAGGATGTTTACAACTCTACGGATCCATCACATCGCGTTTCATTTACCCACCTCTCCCTCAATGTACCCTCTTCATTAATAACATCCTGCCTAACTCTCCAATCTTACTTATGTTTGCGTGGTTTTCATCTTTTGATTATGATATAGAGTTGATTAATCCTCTCTTCTGTGGAATGGGTTATAAATGGACCGCCCCAGTGAATATTTCAACAATAAAACAAAATTATAACCTGTGACATTTTAACCTTTTCTTTCGATCGCTCGCTAAATAACATAACAACAGATGATAATTAGTGATCTATGAACTCACTACCAACGGCCACCTCCTTGCCAGCCGTACGACAAATGTTGTCATGTATATTTCTTTTGAAAGTGTGTGTGTGTGTGTGTGTGTGTGTGTGTGTGTGTGTGTGTGTGTGTGTGTGTGTGTGTGTGTGTGTGTGTGTGTGTGTGTGTGTGTGTGTGTGTGTGTGTGTGTGTGTGTGTGTGTGTGTGTGTGTGTGTGTGTGTGTGTGTGTGTGTGTGTGTGTGTGTGTGTGTGTGTGTGTGTGTGTGTGTGTGTGTGTGTGTGTGTGTGTGTGTGTGTGTGTGTGTGTGTGTGTGTGTGTGTGTGTGTGTGTGTGTGTGTGTGTGTGTGTGTGTGAGGAGCATCCGAGTAAACTGAATAAGAAAAGGCAACGTTTCTGAAAAAAAAAATCATTTCTAAGTAAGGAGTAAGAAAAATTCAAGATCACTGAGAGAGAGAGAGAGAGAGAGAGAGAGAGAGAGAGAGAGAGAGAGAGAGAGAGAGAGAGAGAGAGAGAGAGAGAGAGAGAGAGAGAGAGTTATTGTGTTTTCTGGTGGGTATTGTAACATATTTCTTCTATTTCTACTTCATTTCAGTTCTTCCATATGTAGTTAGAAAAGTAATGAACGTATTTGGTGGATATTATTATTATTATTATTATTATTATTATTATTATTATTATTATTATAGTTCTTTACATTCTTAGCTATTTTATTTCCTCCATTTATCGTTTTCTTTTTTAAGTATTGCGTATTCTGAAAGATGCTCCCTTTTATAAACTACTTATTCTTCTATCTCTTAAATAACCGAACAAAATCGTACAAAATTAATTAAATCGTACAATGGAAGCAAATTTCATATCCTTCCTATATGCAAATTCCGAAAAGAGAAGAGAAAATAAGCCAATAATTGAAGTTCAAATATAAATCACTAAATATTCTTCTTTTTCTTGAGTAACTAAAAAAAAAATGCAAAATAAATCAAAGCTGGAGATCGCACAAATTTCACATCCCTCCCATAAGCAAATTGCAAAAAGAAAAGAAGAAAATAAGCCAATAATTGAAGTTCCTAAATAAACCACTATTTTTTTTTCCTTTTTTCTTAACTAAAGGGAATAATGCGGAATGAATAAAAACTAGAAACGGTACAATGGGGACAAATTTCACATCCCTCCCATAATTAAATCACAAAACGAAAAACGAGAAAACAAGCCAATATTTGAAGTGCCTGAATAAACCACTCGAATCTTCTATTTCTCAGCTAACTAAAAAAAAAAAGTGCAAAATTAATAAAAATCATCGCTCTCATTGTCAAATCGCAAAAAAGAAAAAGATAAAACAAGCCAATATTTGAAGTTCCTGTATAAACCACTAAAATCTTCTATTTCTTAACTAACAAAAAAATAAATAAAAACCAGAAATCGTACAATGGAGACAAATTCCACATCCCTCCCATAATCAAATCGCAAAAAAGGAAACGAGAAAACAAGCCGATATTTGAAGTTCCAGTATTTTTTTCTCACGCGGCAAGTTAGTTCGAGTTTCTGTCCACCTCTAATTTCCTGCCACTTTGCCCGATGCGTGGGAGAAGGAGGATCAGTGGGGAGCGAGCCTCTATCACTTATTACCTTCACAAAAATACACCAGGATAAGCTTTCCTAATCTAATCTTCTCCGTTTTCTTATTTTGGTCTGTTTAGAAAGTAGGGCGTTGATATATGAGGAAGAGAACGAAGAGGAAGAAGAGGAAGAGGAGGGAAAGCAAGAGGAAAAGGAGAAAGAGGATTGGAACAGCGCAATAAGGTATTCTAACCGATAAAACGTGCGATAAATGATGATGGAACAAATAAAGAGGGAAAACGTACGGAAAATAATATCTTTGAATGGAATGACTCATAAATATCGACTAAACTGTGAGTGTGTTTTGAGGGAAAGAGATTGACAACACACACACACACACACACTCTCTCTCTCTCTCTCT
>NC_059285.1:2589121-2651621 GCF_017591435.1 Portunus trituberculatus
AAGACTGTAAGAAGCAAAAGCAAAATTAATAAATGGATAAAGAAATAGATAGATGGATAGAGATGGATAAAGAAATAGATAGATAGACAGAGAGAGATAAATAAATAAATAGATAGATATAGATAGATAAATGAATAAATAGATAGATTGATAGACAGATAGATAGACAGACAGACAGACAGACAGATAGCTAAACAAATCAACGATGAATTAATGAACGAAATAATGAAATAAGAAAATGGACGAATTGTGCAAAAATAAACAGAAAATGGATGAATACCGTCGGAAAAGAGACAGAAAATGGAGAAACATAATATAAAGAAATAGAAAATTTAATAAATACTGCAAAAAGAACCAGAAAAAGCATGAATATAGTGAAGCAGCCACAGGGAGGGCTTATCATTACGAGGCTGACCTGAATCCTGCCGTGTAAAAACTTCCTAAAGACACCTCAGAGGAACGGCAGGCAGGGAATTGACACCGCCGCCACGAACACGCCAGCCGCAGTGTTCTCCATGACGCGCCTGCCAGGAGGTGACCACATGAACGTAAAGAGTGGAAGAGAGGGAGAGTCAGGGGGTTGATAACTTGTGAATTTTCAAGAAACGGTGAAAAAGGAAATAAAATAAAAGAAGTGATAAAAAATTGCGAGTCCAGATTTAGATATACGATGGAATTAGGTAAAGGAGGTAAATATGTGATGTATGTAAAGGGAAGGAACTACGTTAGGAAGTTCACAAGGGGATTGGGCGATTATGGAAATAACTTTAGCTTATACTGATTTATAAACACTGACTTTATCCATCAACATTTTATTTTCTTTTGAATCATGAGCTACACAATGAAGAGAACAACAGTGATATTAATAAACTGAATTCATGTAACCCTAAGCCAACTTTACCTAACTAAACCAAACCAAACTTGATCTAGCTAAACATAACCTAACCTAATCTAACTTAACAATGAAGGAGACAGTGCTAAAATTAATAAAATGAATATATCTAAGTTTAGCCTAACTTAACACAAACTAAGCTAACCTAACCTAACCAAACTTAACTGGGATGAAAACACTAGCTAGTCACATTTGAACATTATCCCAATAACAAAAATATGAAAGAAAGAAACATAAATTCAATAGCAAGATGGAAGAGAAATTAAGAAACATGAATTTAAATAGCAAAAAAATGAAACAGAAACAAAGAATTCAAATAGCAAAGTAGAACAGAAAGAAAGAACCATGAATCTAAATAGCAAAGTGGAAAAAAAAATTAAGAAACATAAATCTAAATAGCAAAAAGAGAACACAAACACAGAAAAGGGGAACAGTAGATAGTCTGGCTCAGAAATGACACTCAGACACACCCATAGAGAGCTGACACGAAGGGAGAGGACAGAAAAGCGTAAGGTGTCAAGGCAGCAGGGGAACACGACGAGACAGCTCCCTCCCTCGTCATTTCCGCAAGAAGGAGGATAAACATTACTGAGGCAGATAGGAAGGTGGTGAGTGGTGGAGTGAAGAAGGCCAGACGCTCCCGTGGCTTTGAGGTCAGGGTGATTAAGGTTAAGGTGGCTGTGAAGTTGTATTTTGGGAAGCTGATGGGAAAGTTGTGAAAGTCTTGCTGGGTATTGGAAAATCTTAAATTGTGAGATGTTTCCTATTTTTTTGTGTGTGAATTCGACGAGAGGTTTATACACGCACGTACACACGCGCGCGCACACACACACACACACACACACACACACACACACACACACACACACACACACACACACACACACACACACACACACACACACACACACACACACATAAATATTGAGTGAAATTAAAGTAAAATAAACAACTGAATAAATAAAAATAAGATCAAACTTGCATGCTGTACAAATTCTCTTTCTTTTCGTCATTTCCTCTTTTACTTCACTGTTTGTATCACTCTTACCACTTTTTTGTCACTTGTTACGTTATTTTTGCACGCCAATACCAGGAAAATACACCACCACCACCACCACCACCACCACCACCACCACCACCATCATCTCACCACCACTACTAAGCCGTCACTGTTACCACCACCTCTAATATCAATAAATAAGTGAATAGATAAGTAAATAAATAAATAGAAAATATGAAAAAGACGTAATATTTCTTTTTTCTTCCTCCAACTAAGCAGCAAAAAAAAAAAAAAAAACCTACAAATATGAGCAGACAATAAGAAAGACAGACAAGACAAGATAACACCAAAACACTCCCCTAATGACACCTGGATAACTCAAGGAAAGAAAATTAAAGTAAATAGGTAAAAATATATATATATAAAAAACACACATAAGTTTGTTTGTTTGTTTTTGTAAGGCTAAGTTATATATAAATGAAAACACTTATTAACGTAATTTTAGCCCGCAACACACACACACACACACACACACACACACACACACACACACACACACACACACACACACACACACACACACACACACACACACACACACATTTAGAAAGGCAATATGAAAAAGGAGGAAGAAAGGAGGACGTTCTATTTACCGCTCTACCTCAACTATGAATAATATGGAGGAGGAGGAGGAGGAGGAGGAGGAGGAGGAGGAGGAGGAGGAGGAGGAGGAGGAGGAGGAGGAGGAGGAGGAGGAGGAGGAGGAGGAGGAGGAGGAGGAGGAGACGCCAGCCTTATTCGCGAGCAGCATAAATAGGTGAGCCTGGCAGAGTCTTGTCCTTTTTCTAGACTGCGAAGGTGGAGGATGAGAAAAACGTGAGGCGAGAGATGTGAAGAAAGAAGAGAGGAAATAGGAAGGATAAGAGCGGAGATGAGGAATAGGAGGACAAGTAAAAAGGAAGCAAATTAGGAGGAGGAGGAGGAGGAGGAGGAGGAGGAGGAGGAGGAGGAGGAGGAGGAGGAGGAGGATCAGTTCTCAGTGCTAATAAAAGGAAGGGTAATCAGTGTGAGTGCTCGTTCCTCTGGCGGCGACACAAGGACATACCAGCGGCGTGGCGAAGACAGGGATGCTACTCGTACTTAGGGCTGTATACGTGAGGAAGGCGAAGGAGGAGGAGGAAGAATTAACAGACGCGCATAGGAAAGAGCAGGAGAAGCAGGAACCTTACAACACGACACAGTATTAATATCTGGTATAGGAATATGCATTTTTTTTCCGTACAAGTTGTGTTTAGATGACGCCGAGACGTGTGTGAATGCAGAATACAAGAATCAAAGGAGTATAGACTTAGATTAATTTTCGATGACTGTTTATCACACTGTTCGGGGACCGGCATCTCTGTGGGTCCTTTATCCCTCCTTGACCAGTGCCCCTCCTACATTAAAAAAAATAAATAAATAAATGATAATAATAAGAGAATAAATAATAATTGACTTTTCTTCTTTACTTATCAATTTATCTTTTTATTCTCGTACAGAGGATGTTGGGTAACGATAAAAGCGAATAAAAAAGAATGAAAATTGAAAAAAGATAAGATAAGATAGGTTCACTTAATTCCTGCTCTCTATAAAAAACTAAATCTTAATCTAGGTTAGAGATTTATCTTTCCCACGAGCTGCATTCAAGATAAGAGTTAAAAAATAATAAATCACCAGTAGGGATGCAATATAAGAATAACTAATTGTTGCTTTTTATTTCATCTTTTTTTTTCCTTTTCTTCTGTCTTTTTACGTGCCAAGAGTCGAACTATAAATAACACACAAATAGAAAAAAACGGACCAAAACGTTTAATTGCCATCAACAAAAAGAAGATGAAATGTAAAGAACTCCAGGACACAGATGGGAAGCCTTCACCTCTTCCCAAGAGACCATGACGCTAATCCTCTCTCTCTCTCTCTCTCTCTCTCTCTCTCTCTCTCTCTCTCTCTCTCTCTCTGAAACACTCACCATTTCTTCACAAATCAATGTTCTATATAACTCCTGCTAATTCACACATATCATCACACACACACACACACACACACACACACACACACACACACACACACACACACACACACACACACACACACACACACACACACACACACGTTCATCGAAAGTGTTGTTGCTCTTCGCTAACAAGGTTGTGAACTGCTAAATAAATCTTGCACGCACTGATTAGAGCTGGCGGAGAGGTGAAGAAGCGGCAGTGGTCGGTGGCGGCGGCGACGGTGGTGGTGGTGGTGGTGGTTGTGGTGGTGGGTCTGCACGTGTGGGAAGTTCACACGTGTGGGAAAGACCTCAGTTTGAAGTCCCTCTCTCTATTGACAACCTCTCAGTTATCGAATATATACACGCAATGATTAGAAATATATTGATTTTCCGCCTTTTTCTCCATTTTTTGTGTGTTATTTCTTTATCTCGTTTATTCCTTTAGTTTTAGTTTGCTGAGTCTGCCTGGAAATGGTGACAGTTGATTTACCAGCACACTAGGTTATTCGAGGACTTGGTGTCGAGGAGGTGACGCTGAACACAGTCCAAGTGAATGCAGTGCGTCACTACCCACCAGACTGTTGACCTGCCACCGTATATAGGCCACAACGCGAGGCTACATTAGCGAGGTTTACACTTCCGCGGAGGAAAGAACAAGAAGAAAAACAAGAGAAGATGAAGGATAAGAAGAAAGAAGAAGAAGAAGAAGAAGAAGAAGAAGAAGAAGAAGAAGAAGAAGAAGAAGAAGAAGAAGAAGAAGAAGAAGAAGAAGAAGAAGAAGAAGAAAAAAAAAAAAAAAAAAAGTAAAAGTAACAACAACAACAAGAACAAGAAAAAGAAGATCAAGAACAAGAAGAACACCACCACTACTACTACCACCATTACCACCACCACCACCACCAACAACAACAACAACAACAACAATATCATCACTGTTGCATCACGTCCTCTCCGCTTCACGTGTCTGATACGCAAGTGTGTTTTCAATAATCAGTTGATCCTGTCAGCCATCACTCCATGCACTGCCACACAGCATACTTAAATTACTGATCACCACAAAGCAAAACTAAACAAAAACGCATCACTATTATTGAATCTACTTAGGAGCATTTTTTTTTCTCTTACTTTTGTCTTTCTTTTTTCTTTTGTTTTCAGACGAATAGAATGTTATATATAAAAAAAAGTTAAGCCATTTCCTCACGCTAATACGGTCTCCCCTAACACATTTATTCCGAGGTAAGTGAATTTCATGGTTCCCAGAATGTTCCCTTATGGTGCTGAGTAAGATAAGTACTGAGATTTTGTCCGTGTCGGTGCCGCTTTGGGTGCAAATTGTGTCATAACTCATTCCACCGCATCACATTGCCCAGGGAAGCCGAGACAATTTGGCCTCGTCTGCCTACACACTGCAAGACTCACAACGCTTTGTTCTCTCGCCACGATCATTTTCAAAGGCCACAGAGATGATAAGCGTAAAACTATTGTTAATCTGTCACTAGAACTGTAAAATCATCCTTAAAATCCTGTGTAACTTCAACTAGAAACTAGAAACATTTTGCTCTTTCACCACGATCATTTTCAGGAGCCACAGACATGATTAGCCAGGTTCTCATGAGTGTTCTCTCCTGTTAGTAGTTTAAAAATATTGTTAATTTGTCACTAGAGTCGTAAAATCTCTTTAAACAACCTCATCTTAACAAATGCCAGCATGATAATGCATGAACTCACTTAAATAAATTTACAACAGGCTTATAAACTCAAATTTTTTTATGAAAAAAAAAGGTAACAATTTGGCGTGTAATGAAATTTTTATAACATAGGTTATGTGTATGCCGATGCTGACATTTATTTGTTGTTATGTATATTATATGTGGTTAAGAGGAAATTGCCACACTGTTATTAGTTTTGATTTTATAATGGTATTTTGAATTATTTTCTTATCGCCGAAAAAATATTTATTGCAAAAAAACTACGCCACATTTCTGTACCAAATTAACACTGAAGATGTACACCATAAACGTACACCTTGTGTATAAATATTATTGAATTCAGTGAAAAAATAGCAATGGGAGAGCCAAAAAACCGATATTGATATCGAGTCATCGAATTTCCACCTTAAAAACTGTGTAACTTCAACTAGAAACTAAAAACGCTTTGCTGTTTCACCACAATCATTTTTAAAGGTCACAGAGATGATTAGCCAGGTTCTCATGAGTGTTTCGCCTGTTAGGGACGTAGAAATATTGTTAATCTGTCACTAGAGCAGTAAAATCATCCTTAAAAATTTGTGTAACTGCAACTAGAACCTTAACAGTACAATGGTGTGGAGGTCCGGCGCAAAAATGTTTCAGAATGTAGCCTCACATCAACACATTTTAGTGGCTTGGCATTTGGTTTAGCCCAGACCCCTTCTAACCACTGCAGGAGCCTTTTGTCATGAGGTAAACTTTTATGGAATGTTGAAATGACGATAAGGAAACTGATTTGTGACGCCACGCTTTGTTCCCTACAGACACTGGCCTCTCTTATGTGTGATGGAAACGTGATCTTATATATGATGGAAACGTGAAAAATGAAGCTTAAAAGAGGAACTATTTATGTAGCTTGTTCCCTGTATGACCCATTTAACTGTTACGAGATAAGAACGGTTTATTTTTCCTGTATTTCATACGTTAGGTGGATGGAAGGTCTTGATTGACTGACTAATTGATTGACTGATTGACTGAAGTTTGAATGACCCATGTAGCTTGTTCCCTATATGAGCCATTTAACTGTAACAATACAAGAGCGGTTTATCTTTCCTGTGTTGCATACGTGGGATGAATGAAAGTTCCTGACTGACAAACTGATTGACTGACTGACGGACTGACGGACTGACTGAAACTTAGACGCATCAAAACCATCATGGCGTCATACTCTACAACTCTCCCTGATTCTGTATTTCCATCTTCCTATGACCTCAACTCTTTCAAAAGGGAAGTTTCAAGACATTCAACCTCTGACTGTACCATCACACGTTTCCATATTCATTCTGCTTATTATTTGCTGGTTTTTCTACAGCTTCAGAAAATTATATGGGGGAATAAAACAGTAAAGACTGTGGCCATTAATCTTCTGACCTTCATTGACCCTTCCTAATGTCAATAAAATGGCCTAATCGTACACAAATCTCAGTGTAAAAATGTATCCCAGTATCAAAGTGGTTATACCTGTTTGTGTTGCCCTTGGCCGGTGTCCCTCCTGCACACAACAAAACTTCTTTAGCGAGGAATGACTACAGCGTACAAAGCGGCAGGACAACATTGCGGAAGTCCTTCACCAAGTCCTGGGAGCGGTTGCCGACCCGAGGTGTTTAAGTAAGAGTTAGAGGCATGTAATTAAAGATAGGGGAAGGTGTTACTCCTACGCCACGAGGCATGCCAGGGTAATGAGGACAGATGTGGGGGCGATCACCTCATTAACTTCCTCTCCATTCCTTGCCCTCTCATATCCATAATTAACCTTAAGAACACTAGACTTTACCTCTCTCTTCTTTCTTCCTCCCTTCCTCTATATCATAATTACCCTCCTCCCTGCTTTGTGTACTTATTTCTCCCTTCACACCCTCACCACCACCAACACCAACACCACCATCACAACACGGCACTTGACACTCTCCCTCTCTCCACATTTAGTTCTCACCACCACACATCCCTCGTCACTGGCGCCAGTAATGACCAGTTGACGCCCGGCTCGGATCTGTCATTCCTAAGCAGAAACATTCACGAAAATATCAAGCAATACCAGTGCTGTACAAGCGTGGTGTGTATCTCTAAGATTACATGCGCTAAACCTCCCGTGCACACATTGGCGAATTTTGATGGCAATCCCGCTACGACTCCTTGACTGGCGACTGTGCTGCGGCTTGTGTTGGGAATCTCATGCTCGGCGAATGTGCTGCGGACGCGTTGCAATATGAATGCGCCGCCACAACACTGCCAATGCGCCGCGAGTACAGTGCCACTCATCGATGTAGCACACTGTATATAGGTAAAAGAGACGCTTTTAAATGTTTTCATGTTTGTGTGAGTTCTCCTTGTGTGCGCGCCATCAGGATTCTTCGTAGTGTGGAAAACAAGTCGAAACACGAACAAAAATGCCTGATTCACACAAAATCACACAATGTTGAGAGAGAGAGAGAGAGAGAGAGAGAGAGAGAGAACACTTTAAGGGAAATTTTTTTATTAATTCAGCTTTTACTTTACACCATCCCATCCTTTCTCTTTTTCGCCTGTCATCACCATCTCTTTCCTCTTCCGTTCTCATCTCACCATCCCTTCACTCTCCTTTCCTCTCCAACACTCGCGCTGGCCACACTCCCTCCTCATTACCTCGCCAGCTCCGTAACATTACCACACCTCAGTGCTGCCTCACCTTCACACCACACAACACCACACCACACCCAACACACCACATCACACCGCCACACCACCACACCCTTCCTGATCCCGTCATTAACAACAACCACATCAATCCGACATCGTTATTATTCCCGCTAATTAGTTAGTGTCGTGGCAATACAAATACACACACACACACACACACACACACACACACACACACACACACACACACACACACACACACACACATACACACACACAAGAGCAATGACCTTCGTATGAGTGTCCGTTTCATGATAGGAGCGACAAATTAAACAGTATCAAAACAGTTTACGAGTATACTTTTTAAACCTCTTGTAACTTGCTGTAGTGGAGACCAACGTGCGGCTTAGGAGTGTCTTGATGTACTGAGCCTGAACGAAGGAAGAAGGAAAAGAAGGAAGTAAAAAATGCCCATCAATTAACACGTGGCAAGGAAAAAGTCATAAGATTTCACCAAACACCAAAAAAAAATCAACGTTTGCTATCAAAAGTATGAAATAATAAGAAATAACAAAAGAATAACGTTCGTATAAGCTAAATAGATTAATCATGACACCTCCTCCTCCTCCTCCTCCTCCTCCTCCTCTTTCGCCTTGTCATGTATTGTCCTGTCTCTCTTATCTGTAGCCAGTTAGAAGTAGTTACCAAACAGCCTCGAAAGGACTAAGAGGTCTGTTACTGTTTGGCTTTCCTTTGTATTCCTCCTCCTCCTCCTCCTCCTCCACCTCCTTCTCTGGGCTAGGACAGGTGTTTGTGATTCGTGAAGGAAGTGTCAGTGTTATTCTAGGCAACCAACTAACGAGGAGTATTCAGGGACGTCCTCTCATCATCCACTGCAACGGGTCAACACTCGGAGGAGGAGGAGGAAGAAGAGGAGGAGAAAGAAAAGAAGAAGGAGGAGAAGGAAGAGGAGGAGGAGGAGAAGAAGGAGGAGGAGGAGAAGAAGGAGGAGGAGGAGGAGGAAGAGGAGGAGTGAAAATGAAAGGCAGGAAGGGAAGGATGGAAGTAGCATGTGAATAAGAAAAGAGAAAAACAGGAAGGGAAGAGTAAATGAAGGAAAAGGGAAGGGAAGGGAATGGAAGGGAAGGGAGGTGAATAATAAAGGAGTAAATTGAATGAAGGAAGACAGAAATGAAGAAGGAAAGAAGTAATTTAATGAAGGAAGGAAGGAAGGAAGAAAGAAAGGAAAGGAACGAAAGAAGGAAGGCATAATGAAATAGAATAAAAGGAAAAGAAATAG
Organism: Portunus trituberculatus; assembly: GCF_017591435.1. Lineage (NCBI taxonomy): Eukaryota > Metazoa > Arthropoda > Malacostraca > Decapoda > Portunidae > Portunus > Portunus trituberculatus. The sequence goes on from NC_059285.1 coordinate 2,598,713, forward strand.
GAGTAAATTGAAGGAAGACAGACAGGAGGAAAGAAAGGAGTAAACTGTTGAAGGTAGGAAGGAAGGAAGGAAGGAAGGAAGGAAGGAAGGAAGGAAGGAAGGAGTGCCTCTCATAATTGGGCCAGCGCCACGTATACACACACCCACACATAAGGAAAGCAAGAGCGAGCGTAATCTTACCTAACTCTCTCTCTCTCTCTCTCTCTCTCTCTCTCTCTCTCTCTCTCTCTCTCTCCTTATTTATTTTTTTCAGAAGTGAGGAAAGGTCGTTGTATTTCGTCCTGTATGCTTATCTATCTATGTATTTATTTATCTATTCATTTATTGATTTAGCTATTTATTGAAGTGAGTGTTTTGGTAGTTGAAAAGAAAAAAATTGATAAAACAGAATTGAAAGATTGAATAAAACGATCTCTCTCTCTCTCTCTCTCTCTCTCTCTCTCTCTCTCTCTCTCTCTCTCTCTCTCTCTCTCTCCATTCTTTCGATTTTCTCCTAAAACTAGAGACTTTTTTTCAGTTTCAGGAAGGAAATTACATAATAAACAAAAGTAAAAGATGGGACACTCTCTCTCTCTCTCTCTCTCTCTCTCTCTCTCTCTCTCTCTCTCTCTCTCTCTCTCTCTTTCATTTACGGTGACGGACGCAGTGATGGTCTTACGTTTTCTTTTTAACTTTGGGTAGAAAGCGCTAAATTTGCATGAGTTTCCCCACACCGAGAGCCAAGGGGCGGGGCGGCGTGGTGGGGTGAGGCGTGGGGAGGCGTGGGTGCTGGCCAAAAGAAGCACTATGACGAGAGAGAGAGAGAGAGAGAGAGAGAGAGAGAGAGACGGAAGTGGGGGGACAGGCACGCTCTTCTCTAGGCTAGGCTACAGTTACTCAAAAGCCTACCTCACAAGAAATAACAATAATACAATACAAAATAAAACAAACCACTATATTAAAAACGTTTCAAATAAATGCAAAATAAAATAGATAATAATATGAAAAATGCCTCAAAAGTTTCAGGCAATTATAAGAAAAAGCCGTGTAAGTAGAAATGAAGGAGTTGCAAGGCAGGTTACGAGGAACAACAGGAAGTACCGAGCTAGCTAATGCACGGATTCCCAAAACTGGACCACGCAAGTATCTGAAAAGCAATCTAAATAATCACAAGGGCAAGTTAATGCGCCATGCTGAAGGGTACGTTGTCATGGTTACAGCGTTGGCAAGTCATGGAGCGATGCCAGCTTGCCAGTATCGGTAGGTACTCTTGTCTGGGAGCCGCTCCGTCCCAAGGCTGCACCGGGAGTGACTATGCGACCTCAGCACCGACAAGTCAAAAGTGTTTTCATTTACACTAGTGGAGGAAACTAAGACTTAAGGGCTTCAGATGTGGAAAAAGAGATAACAACAGTTTTTTGCTCCCTAGATTTGTTTTAATTTACTCGTTTAAAAGCTTCAATGACACCCGAGCGTTCTGGCAGCATTCTCGCGACTGTGTGTTGTGCGGCCAATCAAGATGGATCATGAGCATTAGTACTGTTATTGCTGCAACCCATGCTCTTGACGGCAGACTGACACATCGAAACGCTTTGTGACTCTTCAAGAATAGTGGAAGTTGGAGTTTTCAAGGGCCTCTTCGTTACTCAAATAGTAATCCAACAAAGATTTCACACCATCAACAGAGTAGCAGCCAATATTGAGGCCCTGATGAGGAAGGATAGGAAAGCCACATAATGGAAAGACTCCCCTCCCTCCTGTTCCTTGAGCTGTGACTGTGCGGCGAGGTGGGAGTGAGTAGTGGAGTGGAGGTAGGATCTCAAAAGCCTCCCTTCTCATCAACTTACCCTTGTCACTTCCAATAAGTAGACGCATCAACTGACCTTCCTTGGTGAATTAATTGTTCATAAGAAAAAGAGATTATCTAGTAATGCAAATATCATCCGATACTTAATATTGTGTAAAGATTAATACATTGTCGTCTCACTGTTTGATAACCACATCCTCCCTGCCCCCCCTGCTTTCATCTCGCCTCCTCCCCCCTTTTGAATTGTCCCTACACCGTCTCTTCCCATTGAGGCATTACACTGAAATAACTAATAGTTGTGGCCCGAAATATGTAATAAATAAATTCATTACACAGATAAGGATCATTCTAGTTTCCACTTCAAAACAGCACACACACACTTACCAGTCACAGCTCAGTGGCCTCGTCCTGCCATCTCTTCAGGATTATCTTAATTTCCAAATGACCACCACGTGTCTTCTTGTCGACTGCACTGTGCATCCCCGGCTCACCACCAAGGAGGGTCGAGTCAAGTTGCTATCCTTCCCTCACTCACCACTAACCATCAACCACAGCACCGGCTCGCATCACCACCATGCACAAATCTCCCGCTCCACCACACATCACCACCAACACACAAAGCATCAGCACAACGCATCACCATCATCACTCGCACACAACAAGCAAACTGGCATCACTAGTAACGCCACCCTAGCTCACCGAATCACCACCACCGCACAAAGCATCAGCACTTTCACGCACCACCACCATCATATTCGCACACAACAAACGGACTGGCATCACGAGTAGGTACGTAACGTCACCCTCGGGCTCAGATCAACAATGAGCAGCTTTCGGAGACTCGTGAAACAGTAGATTCAAACCAGATGAAAAATTAGAAAAAAATATATTCATTTGTCCATTTTCTTCCATTTAAGGGACAGAATAACTTGAACTGCATAAGAGAATACAGGAGAATGAAAGGAACAAAGGAAAGAATGGAGGAAAGGCAACACATGGAAAAGACTCAGTCAAAACCGCGACTCTTGTACGTTCAGGAAACTAAGAAAAGAAGATTGATTGATATAGAAAGACAAGGCAACATCGTGATCGTATGACGAGAGAAAAGTAAGATGAGTTAGTAGTACATGTCGTAAGTAAAGCTGAGACGCACAGGTATTCCTCCCAGGCTCATTACATCTATCAATCCTTCATGCAACTGTCCCTCTCTTTCATGCTCTCTCCTGGCGAAAGTGTGGCCTGAGATAAGATATGCGGAAGAGAAAAAAATTATGTGGAGAAAAGTGTCATACAAACTGATCAACAAAGGAGGAGGAGGAAGAAGAGGACTAGGAGACGGAGGAGGGATCAGGAAGATGTGGAGCAGCAAGAGATTTTACCTGCCCCTTTGTAATCGGTGTTGTCCGGCCTCGTTCACTCCCCGATGAGCCCTTGAGGAAGATAATCTCATTTTTTTAAGGGGAAAATGATAATTAATATTTGTAGTAGTATGGAGGAGGAGGAGAAGGAGGAGGTGTTGTTGTAGTAAAGTAAAATAAAAACAAGAACACGAAGAAAAGACATTTTTATAATTATTATCTAACTGTATTTTATTTCAAATAGTAATTTTCAACACGTGTCAGATTATCGGTGAGCTCAAAAATGCCCAAAGTTGAAAGGGCCGCTCCAGGTCTGTTTACTTAGTGTACGCACGTGGTGTGCAGGGACGTAACTCACGCCCACTAAAACAAGACCCACCACATGAACACAACACACACGTAAAGCCAGAACAAACACTGCAAACACGAACACGGAAACACTGTAACCATTTGCTGTGTGTGAATTTTATGCCACCACCACCACCACCACCACCACCGCTGCCATCATCATCAACAACAACAACAACAACAACAACAACAACGACAACGACAACGACAACAACAACAATAACAACAACAACAACGGATAGATTGACAGCCAGACAGCTAATCAAGAGAGCAATGAAAAAGAAAAAAGTAGAGGGAGAATAAGAAAAACAAAACAATAATAGCAGCAAAAGTAACAACAACAACAACAACAACAACAAAACTGACAAAGAGAAAGATTGTGATGAAGGCGATAAAGAAGAAGAAGAAGAAGATGATGAAGACGAAGAAGAAGAAGAAGAAGAAGAAGAAGAAGAAGAAGATAAAGACGAAGAAGAACAAGAACAAGAACAAGAACAAGAAGAACAAGAACAAGAACAAGAAGAACGATAAAACAAAACAACAAGAACAAGAACAAGAACAAGGAAAACAAGAACAAGTACAAAAACAAGAAAAAAAAGAGAAAGAAGATGATAATGACAACAAAACATTCAAGAGAGAGAGAGAGAGAGAGAGAGATCCTAACCCTACTCTTTCATGGTTAGTGATTGTGATGAGAGTGTGAAGAGCAAGGGGGAAGGGGTCGAAGGGGGTCAGCAGGTCAGTGGCACCATCCGTCAGGCCATAGTAATGAGTGCCAATGAATGCCACAAGGAATGTCACAGAATTGGCTATGTGGAGAAAGGATATAATGGACGTCCCACGGTCCCACTCCAGAATGTCTGGAGAGGGAGCTGTAGACACGCTCTCTCTCTCTCTCTCTCTCTCTCTCTCTCCGCCACAAAAAAAATGTATTATTGAAGAAATTAATTAAAAGGAGGGGAAATGATAAAGCTAAAAGGAATTAGAAATAAAATTGGTTCAGATCTTGCTTCCGTTTTGCAAATACCCAAACCCAGTAATGTATGGGATAGATTTATAGTTTTATGCGACCGAATAGTGTGTGTGTGTGTGTGTGTGTTTGTGTATTTACTTAGCTGTATTGTACAGGGTTCGACCGGTGCTCATAGTGTCCTGTCTCCATATCTCCATTAGTGTGTGTTTCACTGTTTGATCTGCTGCAGTCTCTGACGAGACAGCCAGACGTTACCCTACGGAACGAGCTCAGAGCTCATTATTTCCGATCTTCGGATAGGCCTGAGACCAGGCACACACCACACACCGGGACAACAAGGTCACAACTCTTCGATTTACATCACGTACCTACTCACTGCTAAGTGAACAGGGGCTACACGTGAAGGGAGACACATCCAAATATCTCCACCCGGCCGGGGAATTGAACCCCGGTCCTCTGGCTTGTGAAGCCAGCGCTCTAACCACTGAGCTACCGGGTGTGTGTGTATGTGTGTGTGTGTGTGTGTTGAATAGTTTATTGTGCCAAAACTCAACGAGGATTAAGTGCCATATAGAGTATTAGAGATGGCCTTGGCTCTGCACTAGGGGACCAGCAGGTATCATCAGGAAGGGTTTCAACAGGTAGGTATACCCAGTGTCTCCTACTTAGGATAAAAGCAAGATATTTGTTAAGCAAGCGTATATATAGTAGTCTTGTAGGTGAGCAAATGAGCTCATTGATCCTTATGATCCTTATCATGGATCATAAGGATACTTTTGTATATGTGTGAGCATACAGAGTCCTTGGTATGAAATTGTGATTTCATTTGAAAATGGAAAAGAAAAGATACAATCAGTATGGCAGTTAGATCAATTATTTTGTTTGATAAAGAAGCAAATATAGGAAATGAATCAAATTAATAACGTCACTCTGATCAAGTAAGAACAAAGACAACATATAGATGAGAGACAGAAGTAACGGCTTAATGGAGACCCGTTAGAAAGGCAGAACACCCAAACGTACAGTCGCACACCCAAACACTGAGGTCTGAGCGCGGCGGCGGGATTGAAGTTGAACAGCTGAAGAGTTGGGCAGCGGAAGATCTTCAATTAGGTGACATATAGCCACTGTAGCGTTGTTGTATTGCACTGCGTGGTGGTGGAGTGTCGAGATCAATGGTGCTATGTTGTATCTTAAGTATTTATTCCACTAACTACCGTTGAGAGCGATGAAATACCTTGTCTTTGATGTGTTGCTTGTGGCTCTTGCCCTATGCCTGTAGGTGACTATAAAGGCCCATTCACTCTATTCATCACGTCTCTGTCTCATCACATCACGTCACCGTTCCGTCAGAATTTCTTACATATAATGCAATGGATCTGTTCACACCAGTTGGTTCTTCACCGTTGTCACAGCCCGTCACGTCACGGATTATTTCCAACAATACTTAAACGTGATGTGACGGTGGCGTGAGATAATTGCCTCCCGAAAAGTAGTGTTTTTCTTGAGAATCTCTCTCTCTCTCTCTCTCTCTCTCTCTCTCTCTCTCTCTCTCTCTCTCTCTCTCTCTCTCTCTCTCTCTCTCTCTCTCTCTCTTGCTTGCTTGTTTCTCTTTTTGTTTAATCATGAATATTCTCAAGTGATCAAAATGTAACTCAATGAATCAAAGTAACAGGTTGCGTGAAATTGGGAATATTCGTAAATGATAGACGTGCAACTTAAGCCAATTAGTAAATAAAGTAAGTGTTTCCTCATACACATTAATTGTTCTAGTGATCTAAGGTTTGTGTAGCCTCTGTGCTCAACTCCATCTAACATAAAAGCTACATCCATGCCATCTTAAACTTACTTCTCTTAACTTTTTCCTACATCTATTTAACAAAGATACTTTTAAATTTGTATTGTCTCATAAATATCTACATCTCTTTAGCTACAGTTGTGTGGTGTTTCACTCACAACACCAACACTGGAAAAGCCTTCATGATTGTTGCAGTATTGGATCCTCTGTACGTGAATGTCTTGATACTTTTTTTATGACAGTTTTGTCATTTCCACAGGTCAGGAAGGTATGTTGGAGGACACAGCTGTTGGGAGTAAGGGTGAGGTGGTGTATGTGGCAGACCCTAAACTACTAAGCTGTAGTGATGCCATTCCAGCCTTCAGGCAGCGGGTAGGTTCACTGTTCACTGCTGTCACCAGAAATACTGGACACTGCTTCACTTAGGTGTAGATTTTGTTAAAAGTGTGAATCCTTATCCTTCATCTTCCACTCAATACTTTCCTGGATTTTTTAAATATGAAGCATTTGAAAGTGAATGACTGCCATTTTTGCTTTTGTACCATTGTGAAGTTAACATATTATAAGTAGAATCATCACAAGTTATGTAGCTATGTTTGTACTTAAATAACAATTATGTGTACTTGAGATTATTATCATTATCATCATCAGTCATTCAGACATGATATAATATCTAGCTATATGTGGTATGCAGTTATCTAATGAAGTGTCTCTTGACAGGCCTGCCTCACCCATGCCCTCATCACTTCCTACGGACTCCATCACAAAATGCGGGTTGTGCCCTCAGAGGCAGCCAATGAGGAAGACATCAGGAAGTTTCATTCCCAGGATTATGTAGAATTCCTTCAGAAAGATGTTCCAGAAGAAGATGAAGACAAGGATGCACAGGACGAGTTTGGATTGGGTTAGTACTGTACTGTAGATATACACATTTTTCATTGGTTTTTAAGTCCATTGCAAGATGAAGGTCTGCCACAGTAGATAAGAAAAGAGAGGTTTGGCCTGATTGGCATAAGACATAATGCAACCTTATCTTTGCACTCATTCCAAGTCAGCTGCATCTAAATACTTTTCCTTCCTTCATACATCTTCCATGCTTCATTCACTCTAGACATCCACTTTATAGATGTTCCTCTCTCCACAATAACACACAACCTTAAATACTTCAAACATCTGTCTCTCAAAGCAACTTACTATCCAAACTATATTCATCCTATCATTCACCATTCTTGTACACACCACTACCTTACTTTTGACTCACTCACTGTTTCCTCCCCTCACTTAATCTCTTAAACTCATCTACCAGTCAGTCTCTTCTTAGTCAGCCACCAATATCAAGAGACAGCTGATTCAGAACACTACATAAAAATAAAAAAATAAAATAAAAATAAAATAAAATCAGATTTAATTTCAGTCTAGTCTTATCTCGGATTTAAGGAGACCTCTTATATGTATTTGCCCATGCAGGGTTTGATTGCCCCTTTCTGGATAATCTGTGGGGTCTGGTGTGTGGCCTTGTGGGGGGCTCACTCACTGCAGCCCGAGAGTTGACCTCTGGCAGGAGCAAGATTGCCCTCAATTGGTGTGGTGGTTGGCACCATGCCCAGAGGTAGGTGTGGGTGTGCATGAAAAATAAAGCTGTGATTCTCCTCTGCCATAGGTCTCAATGAAGCTGAATATGCATACAATACAATAAAAATGAGGGGTAAGTAGGGTTGAGTTATTGTCTAGCTCACATTACCTGGTTTTCTTTTACTAAATGAAAGTGCTTATTTCCCTAAAGTGGCTGATGTGAAGAAGTTGTGTACTTGCAGAGACATGGCTTCAGGATTCTGCTACGTGAATGACATAGTGCTCGCTGTATTGCACTTGCGATCTGCCTTTCCCAAGGTGCTGTACATTGATCTGGATGTTCACCATGGTCAGTTCCTTTCCTCAGATAATGACTAATCATATTTTTTCTCTCTTTTCTGTATTATGCTTCATGTAATCATATGAATAAGAGCTTAAAACCATGATAGTGCTTTGTAGTGATAAACTGTTTTGTTCAGGAGATGGTGTTGAGAATGCCTACCTCTTCAGCCCCAAAGTGGTAACACTTTCACTTCACCAGAGAGAGATAGGATTCTATCCTACCACTGGTGCTGTGGAGGACATAGGTCTTGGAAAAGGAAAATTCTATACCCTTAATGTTCCATATAAGGAAGGCATTAATGACACACAGTTTATTTACTTGTTTGAAAGGTGGGTGAGTGTTATTGCACAATGCATGTATTGTATTTACTTTGTCATTCTGAAACACAGTTGTCTTGCTGAACACATTCTGAAAGTGTCCTGGCAAGTAATACTACATATAGATTGCTGAAGGTGGTGTAACATAAACTTCATTTGGCATAATTTATAAGGAACCTTGCTATTTACATTTTTAATCTTTTAATTTTGTTTTTTATATACAACAGCATTCTATACCCACTGTGTGAAGTGTTCATGCCTGATGCTGTGGTGTGTCAGTGTGGTGCCGATGCCCTCAGTCAAGACCCACTAGGAGGAGGTAATCTCACCCTGAAGGCTTACACCACCTGTGTCACTCATGTTACAAACCTCTCCAAGCCCACACTCTTCCTTGGTGGAGGTGTGTATATGTAAAGTTACTTCACTTGTAATTGGCTCACTTTGTTTCCACATCTGGAATTCAATGTAATACCAGACTTCTTTCTTGGATGTTTCCAGACACCACCACCATCTTTAATCCAATCAAACATTCATTTCCATTTTACACCTAAAGCTTTAACATTTTTTTTTATTTCTAGTGATAACATGTTCTTTGTCCAGTCCTAGTTTCTTTAATAATATGATCAAACATGACAGTAGAGTCCATGCTTTTACAAGAACACAGAAGGATCTCATATTTTATCTCCAGATAGAATCCTATTTTTCCAAGTTTGCAATATATATATATATACATATATACACACACACACACACACACATATATATATATATATATATATATATATATATATATATATATATATATATATATATATATATATATATATATATATATATATCTCTCTCTCTCTCTCTCTCTCTCTCTCTCTCTCTCTCTCTCTCTCTCTCTCTCTCTCTCTCTCCAGGAAGGACAATTTTCATGTAAGACTAATATGCTACCACTGGCAGGTGGGTACAACAAAAGCAATACTGCCAAGCTGTGGACAGCCATCACTGCCACTGTTCTCAAGTGTCCCGTGTCTACTGAGATCCCGGAGCACCAGGTATGTGGCAGCTTGCTTATGATGAGCCTTGAGGGTAAGTGTAGGTAAGGATTCAGTGTTGTATTCAAGGATATTAAGGCCTAAAGATATGATGGTAACTCATCTCAGGTTTTTGTTTTTCTTATTTTACTCTTTCTGGAGTTTCTTGTGCAGTGTTAACTACAGACACACTGTTGTTGTGATCAATAAAAGTATATCTACTACATATCTTTACTTTCCAGTTCTTCCACTGGTATGGGCCTGACTTTGAATTGGAAGTGACTGCAGGGCTCCAGAAGAGTTCTAATACACAGGAGTCTTTGGATCAGACCATAAAGGCAGTGCATGGTGAGCACCAACATGGTCCGAGTATAGAGTACATATTTTAAAAAGGAAAATAAGATATGTAATGAAGCATTGTTAAGCATCCTTGATTTCTAATGTTTAAATTATGGCCACTTTTAGTGTTATCTTGCTGAGATAAAAGTAACATGAAACTGGTTAAATTCAGAACTGAATAAAGTCTGCTTAGCAACTTACGTTTCATACATGTAAATGTGTATGTTACATAATAGTATTTTCCAAAGAGAAAATTATATATATTGTATTCTTGCATAGTTGTTCCTTGAACTGAAATGTGGTCCTTTTTTTTTTTCCAGGCAATATACAAAAACTAGCAGAATCATTGGAACAGAAATAATGGATTACAAAATCTGTACACTGCAAACACCTGTGCATGTACCAAGGTGAGAGGGGATAGTCAAGACAAGACATCACACCTCCTGTAGGAATAATGATGCATAGAAAGGGGATCCCTAGTCCCCACTCTACGTCTTTTTTAGCTACCTTCCATAGCATGGGTGGAATACCATTGCATGTTTTTTTTTTTTTTTTTTTTTTTTTTTTTTTCATCGGTCATACAAGGTGAAGCCAAGCTATACCCTCTCCTGTGATGGATGAATTGTTGGTATGATATCTTACATAATTTCATTTTGTTTTATTTGCTATATTTCTCAAAAATTCTGATAAATTATTAGTTTCAAGGAAGCATAATACATACATAATGAAAGGAGGATCTCTACCAAATTTATGCTAGTTGTCACTACAACAAAAAAAAAAGTAAAGATAGTGTGCATGGATGAAGGATATATACAGGTATAAGTGGAGCCTCTTTTGTTGTGGCCACTCATCAGTTTCAAGCAACTGTCACTACAACAGAGAGGAAGACAGTGAATAAGCATTATAATAGATGGAGAGACAGAATAGTCAGAGATAAGTGTTCCACATTTGCTGGGCAACACGGTGAATGATTGTGTGTCTTGCTGAGAGTCTCATTATCTCATCATACCCGCCGCCTATTACAGTGGTGACTGGGATGCCTCGGCACACTGCTTCCCTTAAGACAAACGTGTCACGAAGATAAAGCCCTGCAGATTAACAATATAAATCAATAAATTATCTGGATACTTATGTAAGTTATGAAGGGTTACACTATTAAGAATGTATAAAAAATAAAGCCACTGAACTTGAATCTCATTTCATTTGCAAAACTTATATTAAACTTCAAAAATAAAAACCTTACAATGTATAAAAAAAATAAGATAAATTCACTAAAATAATATGTATTTCTCTGATGCTTATAATATAAAAAAATAGCAATATTTCATAATGCCACAAGGAAAAAAGTATAATCACAGAGTTGTTTAGTGTATGTCACAGAATCAAATGTTCAAAAAGATAACCTATGAATGGAAAGTATGAAAATTTAATTATAGTTTTCATACCTTTACCTTAGAAACTTGAAAAAAAAAACCTTGAAATTTAATGTTGATCCCATCTCTTCCCTAATGAAAAGTGCTGTTTAAGTAAAATAACTATGTATTTCATTTTGAAAGTAAAACTTCAAAGTGCTCATGTTCTGAAAAACAAAAAATTATTGATTATAATTAGTTTGGGACCAAAAGTATCAGTGATACCAATAAATTGATAACACAGGAAAAATAATTACTGGATGGCCAATAACCTGATATCGTTATCATGATGATTTATCACAATAACGGCCACCTCTGGGATCAGACTTGTACATTTCATTAGATTTTCAAATTGAGTGATGCTACACATAAATAGTGTTTTGTAGTGGGAAATGTGATTGCTTGGTTGTTACTCATGATGGAAAATACCGAAGGGATGGGAAATACAAATGTGCCAAATTCTGAGACCTGTCAATTCAATATGGTGGAGAACTGTACCATCCCAAGTCAAGCAAATAGAACAATGGAAAAATGTAATCTAACACAAACCAGGTACTGTTATCATGTTACCTGTATGAAAATAATGTTTCTTTTAAGACAATCTTAAAAACAAATTGGAATCCTATCATTTTGCAAAAACACTTGCACCATGCCATTAAAAATCTCACAAGTGTGCATACAAGCATTTGCCTTAGCTTATTCCCCTTCATAAAAGATGTCACTTGACATTTTAAATTCATATTATTTATCCTTATCCTGAGTAGTATCAAGAAAACTGAAAATGCAGTATTACTCACTGTATGGGCTTGGTATGATCACCTGATATGGTTCAAAATTAAGATAATCCATTTTAATTTAGAAAAGTTTGTTGAAGCATACATACCATCATCACTCAGTTTCAATTTGCCAAGTTCATCCTTCTCATGAGGATCAACTCCAGCATCATAAAGGATAATATCAGGTCGAAAACTGTCCATGATGTCAGGTAAGTATTTCTGAAAAGAAATCAAGTGCTACATAGAATCTGGGGTTACAGAGACACAAAATTAGCTCACATCTGCTGAGAGGAGAAAAAATAATGCACGAGAAAAGCAAACCTCTGGATGGGAATGAGTTTGTGAATTTAATATGTGGAATTTGCAAAAAGAACTGAAATAATGAAAACAGACACTCAATGATGACATCATTTTTGTTCTGCACCAAAAAGTTCCTAATTTAATTGTTCCTTCCTTTTCTCTCTCTCTCTCTCTCTCTCTCTCTCTCTCTCTCTCTCTCTCTCTCCTTTAATGCAATATAATTGTTACACACAGCAAGGGTGTTGAGGTACTCCTTGTCATTAGTGCCCACCGCCAGTCCGACATCAAGGTCACTCTTCTGTTTCCGAAGTGGGAAGTTGTTTTGACAGTGGAAGGAGAGGGTGAATACATCTGGCTGATCTTGGAATATAGCTGCAGTTCCATCACCCTGTCAATAATAATGTTTATCACTAGTACAACTGTCACACTGATTCTGAATAACATTACAGAATGCAGTGATATTTTCTTTTTACTTTTATTATAAAATCATCTATATACATACTATATTGTTAATAAATTGCATGAAAACTATCAGATATGAAGTAATGAGATTTTGACATTTAATATAATGTTTGATCAGAAGCAAAATACAAGTAGTACTAATAATGCCACTAACCTGGTGAACATCTAAGTCAACTATCAGAACCTTGTCAACCATCCCAGACTGTAAAAGATGATACGCCGCCACAGCCAGGTCGTTGATAAGGCAGTAGCCTGAGCCATGGTCTGGATAGGCATGGTGAGTGCCGCCACCAGTGCTGCATGCCAGGCCACACTCTAGGCTGAGTTTGGCCGCCAGGCAAGTCCCACCTCTCAACAAGAGATAAAGAGGCAAATAAAGGTTATTATGCTTATTCCTATTAAGTTTTTGCATTGAAGAGTAAAATACCAATATCTGAAGCTACATACCTTTCTTCCCTCTGCTTTCTTTGTTTCATAATTATTTGAATGGCTCTCTTGAAGTTCAGTTTGAGACAAGATTCTCACCTGTTTCGTATCTTACTCGGCTGGCCAGTCCTGGTGTCCAAACAAATCCTGTTACCCGCTGTTCTGCAGCTGATGTTTCTCCATCAAAGAACTTGTCCACATAGAGTTGTGAGTGTGCTGCTGATGCAAGTTCTCTGCTTACTTTTTGAGGCAGTATTACCTGTAACAGTTCAATTCATTCACATCACAATAATTTTCAGATACTATTATGACGGTCAATTCACACAAGTTCCAGCACACCATTTTAAGATATGATATCCCTAAAGTTACAGTCTTGCACACTCATGAGCTAAGCTTTGGCATTTGTTCACTGTCTGAAGACATAAGTTTCTTCAAACTCTTCTTTTAGTTTTCCTCCCACAATTAGTATTCATCAAAATAATTCATATACATAAGAATTATCTAATGATACTGTTCTTTACATCAATTAGTGGGCCTTGCAAATTAACAGACAAGTACACACTATATATACAAAATGCAGACATATTCCCACAGTGACACTCATATACAGTACATACATACACAAACATGTAAGTCATATAATTTTGTTAGATAAATGGTGAAATGTATCTGTTTGTATTTCTCTTTTTTTTTTTTTTTTTTTCCACTGAAAAAAAAATACTTAAAAAAAAAGATAAAAATAAAAAAAAAATTGCTTTTTCTAATATATATATATATATATATATATATATATATATATATATATATATATATATATACACAGGTAACTCTTGATTTACACGATAGATGCATTCTAAGAGGCATCGCGTATATCAAAATTTGCATAAAACAAACTTGTAATTCTCATAAGAAACAATAAAAAATAGGGGGATGCGAGATGTGGTCCAAAAAAAATTCATACAAAATACTCTATTTATTTGGCTAAATTGACATGTCTTTATTATTTCCCATTCTAAATATTAGAAATGTATTTAAAGTCAAGGGAAAACCAATAAATAATAAGAGAAAGCAAAAAATAATAAGAGAAAACAACAAAACAAAGAATACGTAAACACAACACTCACTGTGTCACTGCCTTCACCACTCACACTATAGTCGGTCACCATCTTCCTCTGAGCTTTTCCACTTTATCAAAAATCTACTTATCAAAAATAACCCCACAGTATAAAAGTAAACACTAGTAAAGAAATAAATGCAGGACGCCAATGTCTTCATCCCTCACAAGCACTCGCTGTCGCTGTCCACTCTGACGCGCAGTTTGAAATTGCGTCTGGTGCTCAGTTTGAAAATGCAGTTGGGCCAAATCGCGTATAAGCAAAACGATCGCACAGATTTAATTAATTATAACATTTTTCCGGTCGTGTATTAACAAAAAACGTAAATTAAACACGTGTAAATCAAGAGTTACCTGTATATGATTATGTTTTCCAGATGACCAAAGTTCTACAGATTACAAGGAAGTACAAATTTCAAGATTTTCACCCTATTGATTAAAAGTATCTCACCTGCTTATCTTTTTTTATGACACCATCTCTTAAAAGGATCTCATACAGATAATGAAACTTCATCATCTTGAATCGGTGGTTGGGGGGAAGGGGACACACATACTTCTCATGATGAACGATGGGCAGCCCAGCAAGGTACTTCGCCTGCCTGTACTCCTCCTCATGCAGGTGTTGCTGTAATGATCAGTAGTGTCAGCAGCATAGACAAAACTATTCAGAAATGTAAGAGAAAACCAACTACAATTCAACAATAATTCTCCTTAACACTCTTAATACTATCATCCCCCTTTAACATTCATTCATCCTCGTGGAGGAGAGTGGGGGGAAGTGCTGAACAGTGACAAAGCAGACTTAGGTGTGGAGGAACTTGCCTTACAAAACAAGAGCAGTACAAACTTACCATTATCCTGCTGTAGAATCGCCATTTGTGCACATGACCACAAACTGAAATGTTGACGACACTCCTGTAGGCGACAAACATCTCAGCCCAGAAGATGGTGCTGTATACAGTGAATTACAGGTCCTCTTGTGCTGGCCTGGCCTCCTCCCTCACTAGCTGCAAACACAGGGAAGGATTTGCTGCAATACATTCATCTGTAACCATCAACTTGAACTTGAACTTAAGCTTTACAACAGTAGCTCTATGAGAATTGTATCCTTCCTTAACTTTCTTTTTCTTTCTGTTCCTTCTCTGTTGCTGTGCAGGATTTAACTTTTTTTTTTTTTCTATACAAAAAACACAAACACTAATGACACTAATGGAAGCACCTCAAGCCCTTTAACACGCTCCTGCAGTGACAGAAATGACAGTAAATATTAATAAATTTAATATACTTATGGTAGGTAAATATTTGAAAAGCAGGCATTTAGGATAATCTAACAAATAGCATATCCTAATTAAGCAGCAAAATATTCACACATAGTGATGTAGTATGTAGTCTACAACATATTTCTGGCAATTATAAATTGAGGGTCATCTGTAGGGTGTCCAGAGCAGCTTTCTAAAAATTTGGTAGATATCTCACAAATTATGTGTCTCGTGACTAATGTCAATATGTTTCATGTTACATCTGCCAGTATGTATGGATCTGCCCACCAGAGGCATGACATTAAAGCCATTGCTGACTACAAGTACTTTGACATCTTTCTTCAAGAGGCTGCTTCCTTGTACAACCCCTACAGTCCAGACTTTCAATAGGAGACACCTCAAATCCTTTGTAATTTATTGAGCATTTTGCAAACCATTGTAATTTAGATATTCTGCCATTCTCAAAATAAAACTTAATTTCACGTACTCTGACCGCAGCGCTGGGTGAAGCAATAGGGTATACATGCTACCTTGTTTTGTGGCTGGGTTACGTCAAAGTAGGTTAGGTTAAGTTAGTTTAGAAGGGCGGTTAAAAGAGGTAAGCCTTCTCCTCCATCACACCCTCCACCGTTACACTAGGGTTGTCGACAGGGGGCGCAGAAACCATTATGTTACGAGTTTATGGTGGGTGGAGGAGTTAGGTTTTGTTTGAGACACATATTTTAGTCATATTTGCTCTTCTGGCCCCAAAAATTTCTTGACAGAATTACTTTTATCATTGGCTTTTCTTGAAGGCCACAATTTAATCATTACTGTGCTCCTCACTTGAAAACAAGCTTTCTTACCAGTTCCCCAATGTTAAGGGTGGTAAGAGACAAAAGAATATACACATTTATGGGAAGATGCTATTGGTAAGATTACTAGCATCTAACATGGGAATTTAAGTAGCAACAGCCACTATTTGAGAGACAGGGTATGTTACATAACAAGAGGATACATATAACAAATGTATCAATCTTAAGATCACTCATAAAAGTAACATCGCCGAGAAAGAATAGAGAATGGTCTGCCAACACAACTCAGAAACAACATGCAAGATGGAAGTGTTGGGAGAAAGCTAGACGCTCTTTTAACAAAAATAGAGGGTGGGCCACCAATACCCTCACATCATCAAGGTCTCACCACAACAAACTGGAAAACAAGATACCTCGATATTTGAAGGAAGTTTGTGGCAATCACAGACTCAGGGGTACAAGCATCCGAAATACTTCAAGGGTTCGAGTTCGAGAATGAGCTAAAAGTGCTTTTGGAGAGTCGTAACTTGTAATTTGTGCGACAGCTGCAGTTTCTGCCTTCTTAACGGCGTCCTCACTGCCAGGCTGCAGATAATTATTGCAAAATGGATGAGGAGTACTCATAGTATACCTAGCCCATCACAGCTGTAGCTATGAAGACACCGAACTAGCTACACCTCGCTACGCCATCGGGCTGGTCCCCGCTTTTTGTATGTATGTGTGTATGTATGAATATAGACAATAAATCTTTCATAATAATAATGCAGCCAGAAAAGCCCATACATGCCAAACACACCCAGAAGACCGCTCACCACACCCAAAATTTATCACAAAACATACTCAAAACTCAAAATACCATGCAACACCTGAAAACGATCCCAAAGCACGTCCAAAACTCACTAGAAACACCCGATATGCACCAAAACACACACACACACACACACACACACACACACTAAAAGCACTCAAACATAAGACATTGAAACACATTCGAAACACCATACAACACCTCAAAATATTCCTAAATACACTCAAAACCACACCTATACACTCAACACAGTTCCATAACACGCTCAAAATACGTAAAATATACTTAGGTAGGTAAAAAAACATATAACAGCCTGAAAACACCTAATACCACATACGCCATGACCTTATCCATCTATGGAGCTAAGTGCTAAATATATACCTAAAAAATTACATGTTTGCGATTGAAACTAAGTACAAACACAATAATTTCATATAAACGTACATGTACATAAGTAATAAACACACACACACACACACACACACACACACACACACACACACACGTAACAAAAATAAAATTGTATTGTAGTGGTTAGCACGCTCGACTCACAATCGAGAGGGCCTGCTTCGAATCTCGGTAAGCGGCGAGGCAAATGGGCAAGTCTCTTATGTGTGGCCCCTGTTCACCTAGCAGTAAATAGGTACGGGATGTAGCTCGAGGGGTTGTGGCCTCGCTTTTCCGGTGTGTGGAGTGTGTTATATGGTCTCAGTCTTACCCGAAGATTGGTCTATGGGCTCTGAGCTCGCTTCGTAATGGGGAAGACTGGCTGGGTGACCAGCAGACGACCGAGGTGAATCACGTCACTCCCTCAATGAGAGACAAAACAACACACGGACGCAAGCACGCACAGTGCGGGAGGGAACCCAGGTCTGGGCCTGAGTCCAGCCTGTGGGCGCCCCTTGTTGATCACAAAAATTAATATACGTTACGTAAACCATTTTGAAAATGCCGATTCTCAAAAAGGCAGCTGGACACGAATGCTATATAAATTCTGACTGGTCACCAACCAAAACTAATTCCCAGAATATAAGATTATTGCCGGGGTGAATAAGAATAGAAATATAAAAAAAAAAATGTGAATAAAAGTGTTATAACATCGACATGTTTAAACACAATTCTAAAACCTACCAATCTTATTCAACACGATTGCAAATACATTTTTTTTTTTTAAATATGAACTACTTTCAGAACACATTAAAACTTGGCAGCAGGCTGAAATAAAGAAAAAGTATTTCTTATAATACGTCACTTTTACACACTTTAACGGTGCAACATATCACTCAAACTCCACGTACGCATTTTGCTTATCAAGAGCAAATACACTTTAATTATCATAAACAATTTTTTTAAACACAAACACTTTATTACAGCCTGAAATAAAGAATCAAAGATACGTAGTTAGAAAATTTGTAACGGAAACAGGGCTCTTACCTAAGCCCTAAACACCAACTAAATCACAACATTTCAAGCAATGCAAGCATTGAAAACACTTTTAACACTCCTAAATACATGTAGAAAAGCACATAAACTTACTTGAGCGGCAAAATAAGTCACGAGCTGAGAAAAATAGAAATAATACTGGAACTGGCTGGGCAGGCTAGAACCTGCTGATGACGTCATTAAATGCCGCCCAAGGATAGGAGGGTTGGCCACCGCCAACTACTTCGTCTCACTGTGCCTTCATGTCACATAAAGCTGGCAATGCAGATGTATCTCAACAGCTGATATAGAACATCAAGCATGAGACTCCACTTCGAGACATGTCTGCATGGCTTAAAAAAAAAAAAAATAAATAAATAAAAAATGACAAATAAAACACACTACTGCTGAGACATGCCCATCACATCTGCCCATCCCATGGTTTACGGACTAAAAGCTTCCATTTTAGCGGCTTTTAAGTATAGCAAGCGTTAATCATTGACGTGTCGTCCTGGAAGCTAGGGCGTTCAAGCTAGAGCAGGTAAGGACGAGTTAAGACCGTGAAATATTGAGTTATAGCATAATGATTGCTAGTGAAGACAGACTCTAGGGACCACACACCTCTCACTGCTACGATTAGCCTTAGGTTTTCAAGGACAATAATTCTTTTCACAGTGTAGAAGGCTTGTTAATCTGTCAGCAGAACCGTTAAAACCTTCGATCTCTGAATCCCGAGTCACTTCAGCTAGAGGTTCTGTGGTACTGGTTTCCCGCTAACCACACATCGCTTCATCACTGGAGAGTGGAGACCAAATTAAGGAATGATGTTAATCTCGCAGGAAACTCTACAAATCACGTCTCACTTCAAGTAGAGCCTTTGGAGTATGGAAATTTTGTCTATGAAATATGTCACCAGAACAATAGAAACACTCTTAATATCTAGTGTCACTTCAACTACCGTATTGAAGCTTTGACTAGTTATGGAGGTGCTGTGCTGCATGAGCGGCCACCTCCCGCCTTCTCCACCCTTCACGAAACATTGGCGGTGAAGCGGAGGACGGAGGTGGAAGGTGGCGCTACTGTCAGCATCAGCTAAGCAACAGAGGACATATTAAACAAATTTATTATTTGAAAAGAAAGCTTGCTATTAGAGTATATTATTGATACTACAGTATGCATACGTACTACAACTTATCCTGTAGCTCCTCGTACTTATATTTGTAGTAATAGTAGGTAATAATAGTTTGAATAGGTGTGACAGTATCACAAACCAAACTATTACTTGAAAATAGCATAAATTTTCAAGGAAGAGTGATTAAGGCTGATATTTACCTTGGTGCGTCTCTGAGGGAAGAGGAGGAGGAGGTGGAGGAGGAGGAGGAGGAGGAGGAGGAGGAGGAGGAGGAGGAATAAGAGGAGGGGAGTAAAGTAGGAAAAGAAAGAAATGTAGAAAAAAGAGAAGGTATGGATTAAGGAAAGGGAAGAAAATGAGAAAGAGAAGGAAATGAGGATGGAAAAGTAGAAAAGGGAAATTCACAAGGTGAGAGGAAGCATTACTATTTTTTTCTGCTCGATCGTAAAATTTTCTACTGTTATCACTGTTCTTTGTCGTGTGTGTGTGTGTGTGTGTGTGTGTGTGTGTGTGTGTGTGTGTGTGTTTGCAGTGACGGATCCAGGATAAAAATTTCGGGGGGCCAACCTGAATTCCTGTCCCCCTTGAAATTACTGGCGAGCCTTATCAACTGTTTTCTTTTTTTTTTTTCTTCTTTCTTTTTTTACCTAACAATCTTGAGGGCATTTTATGGTATATACATAACTATTTTTTTTTTTTTATGTAATAAGAGTAATAGTAATTTCTTAACACCCATTTTCTCTAACTCCAATGATGAGCAACTATGATTCATTATTCATAGGAGACAGGGCCAAAGATATAGCATCCCTTACACCCCGCACTCGTAAAGACGCAAACTTATTTAACTCAAAGCCTCACAGTAAGTCTGATTTAGCCTTTTCAGGAAGCATTGTTACATTATTATTCCGTATGTATAGACTTATTACCTTATATACCCCCTCGCTCATAATAAAAAAAAATTTAGGAGGGGCTTCAGCCCCCTCATCCCCCCATCCCTTGATACAGTGGATTGAACGGAGCTGGGGCCTGATCGACTGCTGCCTCCCTAGAAAGCGCCAGGCAAGGCTGCCGCACCACCCATTCGACATACACACTGTGCATCCACGTACACAACGCACACACAACATGACATTTACCAAGCGTTAACACTTTCCCCCACAAACACAAGTAGTCAGACGTGGAAATACACATTTCCTTTTCACTCTCTACTAAAATTCCATGTGATTTTTTAATATCACATGGTTTCGCCTTTTTTTCCTGCCAGCCTCGGCTGGAGGGAGGGGTGGGTGGGGAGGAGCCTTCTGCTTTGCTGTCCTATCTCTACCACTGGTAGTTAGTAGATAGTTTTCACAAACAGCCTAGTAAGGACCTAAGGGTCTGTTGCTGTTTGTCTTCCTTTGTATTCCTTTGTATACACCATTTTGTGTGTGAGCGCGCGCGTCTGCCTGCCTGTCTGCTTGCCTGTGCGTGTGCATGTGTGTGTGTGTGTGTGTGTGTGTGTGTGTGTGTATATATATATATATATATATATATATATATATATATATATATATATATATATATATATATATATATATATATATATATAATGTGTGTGTAAGCATGATAAAGAAACAAACAAGACATCATACAGGTTATCTAGAGTGAAGAAATGTCCACTACACAACCCTACGACAAAAAGAAAAAAAGAAAAACTACGACTTGCTCATCATCAATACCGTCAGCCTAAGGCCTAAGCAGTAGCAAGGCGTTTTGCACAGCAGCTCCAGCAATCTCCAGTCTTCAAGTGAAAACTCCTCAGGGCTCTGAATAGCCCAACTGGCCACCGTGGCAGCAAAAATACACCAACCAATCAACCAGTAGCTCGGGGAGAAGTGTTAAGATGGCACAGAAGAGTGACATGCTAGTGACTGTGTGTTATCGCAACCATTTGAGAGGAGACAAATTTTGTTTGACCGGAGAATGGTTGATAGAAACAGAGAAAATTATAAGAATATAATGTGGGAAATAAGTAAGAAAAAGAGGTACACAGAGCAATGGTGTGATGTTGAATGTATGAGAGAATAAGATGGAACAAAAGAAGACCGAATAACACGACGAGAAAAGGCAGCCATTAAAGTTACATGAGTGAAGCGTGGGTGGTGAACGAGAGCAGTGTTTGAATGTGAATGCAAGCAATTATAGATGGGAGAAGATGAGACAGTGGAACATGTTATTCTGGAGTGTGAGATGAAAGAAATAGGAAAGATGATGCGTGATTGTAAGTTAGAATTTCAAAGGACTAATGGAAGAGTAGAGGAGACAATTAAAGAGGAAATGGATAGTGTTGCTGCTGGGACTGTGTAAACATAGCAGAAAAGATGAGTGAAAGTTATCGCGTTCGGGTGGATATATTTGTTTCATTTATTCATTCTTTTATTTTAGTTATCATCATATTATATAATCTTATTGCTGTTCTAAAGGTCTGTCATTATGAGTGTTCCCGAGGCACCTGTAGATATAGGCCTACTACCATTAAACTCAAATTCGAACAGTATATTTTTTTCTTTCGACTTATAAAATTAACCGTAAATAGCCTCAACAATTTTTCCGCACATTTCGGCTGGTGAAAAGCAGTTCCCCTCCCTACTCATTCCCATCCCCATCCCTACCTAAACTTAACTATTTTTATGCATGTGCAACCAACATTTTCTTTGCATCACATTGGTGACACCGTAACTAAACTAGATTGAAATGAGTAGTTTGCTAATACATATTTTACCATAAAGAAGAGAATAATTGAATCAGAAACCGCTGGTCGACTTCCGTAAACATGAGACACTTGTAGATGATAACTGTATATGGTTATAAGTTCTTCCGCAAAAGGATTCACTGCACTCGAACACTGCCCTACATAGACACCCAGCCAACAGTGCCACATTAGTACACGGCATGGGGGTTAATACTAGTGACTGTTGTGGGAAGTCATTAATTTGCGTGAATATTGCTAAAAAAATAAATAAATAAATAAATTATATTACATCACAACTTTTCATACTCTAGGATCCACTCCACGGAGCTCTTATAGGACACCTTTTTTTTTCCCATAGTTTCTTTATTCTTCCTTTCCGTCTTTCTTTTATATCTTTTGATGACAGCTATTTCGTCATATTGAGTAAGAGTTTTTCAACCATTCCATGCCTAAGGGTGCTATCTTATTTAATTTCATATTATTTAAATCCTCTACTGGCATGCGTATAATAATTCTATGGCAGTGGATATAGGAGTACAAACCAGCGGAAACTCTTGTGAAGCTCTATCATTTCCTCAGCCTTCCTTCAGATAAGCAACCTCTGTTGGGGATTACGTACGCTCTTACCACGTCATACGTTTTATCTTCTACATTACACAGAGAAATCTTCCATGCGTATATGCATCTCCATTTGGTGTGTGTGTGTGTGTGTGTGGCGTACGTAAATCCGCCACTAGCAAGCTAACATTTTAAAATAAGGATAATTAGGTAAATACATAAAACAAATATATACATGTTTTTAATACTATCATCGTCCATAAATGAGGAAAACAATCACAAAATTCGTGAATATAACTCCAATGCATTTTTTTTGTCCCTTCCCAGCGCACAAACAAAGCCTCCTGCTGCTGATAACTGCATCGCGCCACTGTTGTGTTGTGACGACTGAATGCAATTCTTCCATCCCCCCCCAACCTCAATCATAATTCACTTTTTTAGCTATAAACCATTACACAGGTGGCACCAAACTGAAAACACGTACTTTACGAGGAGGGAGAAGCAAACAAATAAATAAATAGATAAAAAGACGGAAAAAAGGAAGAAAAAAATACGAGCAGGCAGTAGGGTGATGGTGGTGCAACCTTCCGAAGAAGGAAAGAAATCACACAGACACACTCACACACACATACACACAGACAGCCTTGCAGCAGCAGCGAGGAGAGTTATTTTCGAGAGCGAGCCACAGAAAGAGTAGGAGGAACCGAGGAGGCGAAGCGATCGGGACAGGTGGTGTTGGAGTGCACAAGAAAGAGGTTCCAGCAAACACAGCTGTTCCACCACAAGCTGAGCATCGCCGCAGCACTCCCTCCTCCCCTTATAACACGGTGGTGACAGAACACGACCACTACCACCACCAACGACCACACCACAGAGCCACCACCCACTACATGAGCGGTGGAAGATGTCCCTGTCCAGCCTGAACGTGGAGGAGGACGGGACTATTGAGCTGGGAGACAGTATAGAGAGCTTGAGCTTCCACCAGGCGCTCAACGTCTTCTTAGTGACCACAAGAGAGGGCCGAGTGCGCGTGTTCGACCCTCACTCTTGCCTCAAGCTCTCAGACGTCCCTGTTCATGGTAAGATATCACTGTAATGCTGTGCCTGATCAGGGTGATAGGGAGAAACTTGCGGGAAGGGAGGGGGTGGTATGGGTAAGGGATGGGACGCAGGAAACGCCTACTTCTCACTGGCTTCCATACAATCCTCTATCAGTTTAATCTCGCTACCATTACCTGTTTAACTATTATCAGCCTTGCCCTTCACTGGTGGCACCCTTTTATCACGCTAGATGGGTGCCGTGGGGTTTAGGTCTGCGTGTCATAGGAGAAGATACACGGAGATGGGCTTTGTCAGGTTTGTGTGGTTTTGTATGTACAACCCAGGAAATTGTGTGTCTGTCTGTCAACCTGTCATGTTTCTCCTTCAACGAGTGGGGAAAATACGTATCTGAGGTTGAAATGCGTTTTTCTGTCACTGTTGTTTACTTTTGGTTCAGATAGTAGAGGTTATTGGTGCATGTCCTCAGAAGTATAGTGTAACATTTGTTAAGTAGTAATTGTTGAGGACTTGGCAGTGTGGACAGACTGGGTCAAATGCAGTAAAATGGTTCACTTGTCTTGCTCTGATTGTTGGGTTTCTTTATTTCTTTGTTTCTTTATGTATTTATTTTTTGGGGGGAGAGTGGGTAAGTGACATTGCGTAATTTATTACAAATGTTATTAGTTGTTGCATCATTTTTTAAATAAATCATACAATTGTCATATGTAACCAAACTGATGTTAATAATTTCTATAACAATATTGTGTGATGTTATTTACGAGAAGGTTGTAGTCTTGTCAGTTTAAGTGACTCAAGTGAAATACCGTTATGATATTCAGATGGCAACCATCAGTGAAGATTTGTTGCTTTCAAGGCTTAGGTGCATGGAGAGATAAGAGGTGTTTTCACTAACAGTTGCCATCTGTTGTACGTTATCTTTGGTGTGCTTTGCATGCACTTATACATAGGAAAATATTATCCAGTAAATATAATTTTTATCTTTTTACCCATTTGGAAAACTCTTTACAAAATTGTTTCTTTTGATTTAAAAGGGATTACTGTTTTACACAATATGTAGTCTTATGGAAAGTATATTGGTGCAGAGTTTTGAAAATGTATAGCTAGGGGAAATAGTTTACAGAAACCAGTAGGTATTATGGCAGAATAATATTTGAAATCTCCTTGTTAGTGTCGCTACTCTGAATCTAAGTCCACAAACTCATGCAGAGGCTGAGTGGATGTTGTTTACTATCTTTATTGTGTCTTTGTGGTATTGCATTTTCTGGTTGGTAATGTTTCTTGTCATAAATTTGGTGCTTCTCTCTTCCCAGCGAGTCTAGTGATTTACAGGAACCAGTGTTCTTATTCTTTTGCATGATTTCCCATGAATTTATATGTTTCCTCATTATTGTGTTTTATTTTGGTAACTGAATATTTTATTATCCATGACATTTATCTTAGTTTAAATGTAGGTATTTTACAGTACCAAGTTCAGCCAATTTTTTCATTACTATTAAGATGTGAAGTTTCTGCTTTTTATCTTATTTTTATTTCTTTTCCCACAAATAATAGAGATAGATCCTAGAATCTTATAGCTTGTTATAAAAGTGATTTAGTGTTTACTGCACAGAAAAAGGTATGGTACACATTGGTTTGCTTTGAGAATGATGGCTAAGCACCAGAGATTTGATTAGACAGTGATCTATGTGATTAGGTTTGGCCAGTGCATGACAGTTTATTACAAAATTTCTTAGTTGCATTTCTTTACAAACACACAACTTGTTTACCATAGCTGGATGTGATAGCGAAAGGAAATAATCATGATAACCATTAAAGTTGATAATGATAATCTTATCAACAAAAACTGATATCAATAAATGGTGATAAATTTATTACCCTATAACCAATAACTCAGTAAATTCAAGATTACAATATTAGCATTATTGATATATTTCATGTAAAAAAAAAAAAGATTGTTAAATTTAAATCTCTCTTTTTATCTTTTTGTTGAAAACGTAGAAAAAACTTACGGAAAACTTCAAATTCAATGGGTCTCCCGTCTCTTCCCTAATGAAAAGCACCATTGTAAGTAGAATTACTACACTCAATTTTGAAAGTTAAGAATTTCAATATGCTTATGTTCCAAAAACTAAAATGATCAGCTAGTTTGGAACACCAAAAACATTGTCATTAGTGGTGAATCAAGAAGAAGAATTATCGGATAACTGATAATCTGGTATCTTTATCACTATAATTTATTACAATAATGTCCGCCTATGTTTACCAGCTTGATTATCACAATATAGGGAAGAATAAGGTACTGTTCAGGTACTGTTTTGTCAGTGTATAACATATGGTCCCCCTTTTTTATTTATTTATTTATATTTTATATTTTTATTTATTAATTTTCATTTATTTATTTATTTTTCTCACTAATACCTCCACATTAGCATCAGCTTCTTTTAAGTGCTATATATTTCTTAGAATGTTATCAGTATTAGTTTTTGTGCTCAGTGGACCAATACTCAATACATATCACCACAGACCTCCTCAGCCATAAATCACCAGCATTCTGTGCCCAACCTCTTTCTTATTCAATGGTATGGTCACAGAAGATAAAAGTTTTTTTCTTCTTTTTACTGGAAAAATGCATCTTTTGCTCTGCAATTTAGATTATTTCCTTTGATGTGCTATCCAAATTTTCTTTGTATAGTACTTTTATGTTATATACAAATATTTGACATGATAACATTGCAGGAGATGGCTGTATGCGTGGCGGGGTGGTGTGTGTGTATCATGGAGAAAGCAAAAGTGTGGTGGTATGCGGTGGCCGAACAGTGGGCATGCGCCGAGACCATCATGGTGTGCTTCTGCTCGCCACTGTCCTCCAGGGTCCTGTGTCTGCCCCAGAAGAGACTGTCACAGTGGAGATGCTACTGTCAGAGGTAAGGCTGGCCTTGAAGGTTGAAGGTACAGATTAGCAAGTGTTCATTAGAACAGGTGAACTCAGCTGAATAGAAATATGATTATATTAAAAGGATGATAAAAGGGAATGTTTGATAATTTTATTTTTACATAGTAAAGGAGAATGGATTAAGATTACAAAATGGAATTGATAACAGATAAATAGATGCTATTACCTCAGATAAAACAAATCAGTTGTTAAGTTTGTGTGTGTTAGTAGAATTTTGATTATCTACAGGGTATCCAGCTGCAACATACCTTAGCCTTTGGGGAGATGAGCAACCTGGAGCATGCAGCTGAAGTGAGAGAAGTGCTGGCGCAGGGCATTGCAGCTCATCAGGCACAGTCCCGTACCAATCCTAAATTGGCCAAGGTAATACAACATAATGGAATCTGTTTTTAATATAGATTGATGTTAGCCAATACCAAGAGGATGAGATATAATATTAATTTTTACCTTAACTTCATCTTGGCATTGAGTGGAATAAGAAAACAGTTTATACTATAGAATTAATTAAACCTTACTTTATTTATTTTTTTTTTCATGTGTTTCTGTGCTTGAAGGAAGCCAGTTGATGAATGAGGCCCACATATGCATGTATAATGATTTTCAAAATGGAGATAAATGATTTAAGATGACACAAGGATGTTAAGCAATTCACCACCTGTGATAATTTTACATTGATTTCTTTTTTATGTTGTGGTTAAATGTCTTATCTCTGTACTGTTGTCTGTGGTATAGCTTAGACTAATTTACATGTGCACACACACACACACACACACACACACACACACACACACACACACACACACACACACACACACACACACACACACACACACACACACCTTTTGAATGGTAGCATCTTTGGCCTTTTACTCCTAAATGACAATGTAAACCTAAATTGTTGGCATTAAATTTATACTAGTTTCTGTCATAATCATTATTTGTCTGGTATTTGGGTTCACTGCAAGACAAAAGGTTCTCTCATAGTGAAAGACGATAAACGCAGGTATCATTTCATGATGGCCTGAGATATTAGATCATGAGACATGCAGTGCAAATTGAGGCCAAGCTTAAATTGTCCTTTCCCAGCCCAGGATTCAAACTGAGTTCCTTGCCATACATACACTCAATGATAATTACTGCAAGATTAGGTTTGACTATTATATGAAAAGAGACAAACTCATACTGTTGATGGCAAGGTGACAGTTTGAACCCTTCATAAGTAAATGAGTGTGATAATTAATGCAGTGTATCACTAAGCTGTAGTGTGTACTAGGCAATGAATTAATAATTTGATGAGTGTGTGTGTGTGTGTGTGTGTGTGTGTGTACACTAGAGAGGAAAGAAGAGAGAGAGAGATAGAATATCAGTATAACTTATTTTACTCTTTCAGTGGAGCACCCTCAGGCTAGAGCTGCCCCTAGGTGTGCTTCGAAGTGTGTGCCTTGGCCTTGTCATTGAACTTAAGAGAGTGTCACGCTACATACCAGCCCTGTCCATTGCGTCAGCCCTTATCCAACGTCTGGGCCACCTCTTACCTCCTCCAACCCCTGACACAGGGCAAGGACCTCCTGGTGCTGGTCCCCCTGACAGGGAGGCCATGTGTAGTGAGGCTGCCAGACTTGCTACATTCATAAAGTGGCCACATATGAATTACAAGTAAGATTATGGATTTAAACTAGTTAATATAAATGTGTTTATTAGTATATCTTGCATAGAATTCATGGAAATGTCTTTAATCTTTGAGAATTATGTATTGCATTTATATAAAACCACACATGTATATTTATATGGGTCTTGTTACAGCTTTCCTTCTCATGGAGGTGATGAGTGTTATGATACACAATTTTGATAATTCCAGATGGGCTTTGCCTGAACAAATGGCTCAAGCTGGCTTCTTCCACCAACCCATTGCTGCTGATGATGACCGGGCCATGTGCTTCATCTGCAGCGTGTGTTTGGTGTACTGGGAGCCAACAGATGAACCATGGTGAGTAGGTCACTGCTCAACACTTTCTTGACCTGCTTGCTAATCTCACTATTTTCTCCTTGTTTCCTCTAAGTTAATACCTTCAATGACTTTGTGCATAAAGCATGTCCAAATTTTTATGCCATATGCTTACTAGTAATGTGAAAAAGGAAGAAAGCCATGGCTAAAATCAGAAACTTTACAAGTACGACACTGACTCTTAAGTGACTTCAAGTGAAGTGTTATGTGCTAACTCAGTGGAATGGTAATATATATATATATATATATATATATATATATATATATATATATATATATATATATATATATATATATATATATAAATGTTTAAAAAGGTAGTGCTTTACTCAGTTGTGGGTGTCAGCTTATGGCTGGAAAATCAAGGTATATGTAAGGTTGATTTGGTTAAAGGTGAAAATATTTGATCAGAGGATATATTTTTTTTTTTTTTATGTCATAGAATGAGAGTGAGGAGGAAAGGGAAAGATTTCTTAAGTTTATGAAAGATGATAGACACAAGAAGCAAAGTTGAAAGTAGAGAACAATGGATTAATGTCTTCTCACAGAGGTGGCTGAACAACACTATTATGGATTGACAGTTACTCTTGAATTCATGAAATATCCATTATATGGATTTTGGATTTTGTAATTTGAAAGCAACAGGCTCTGATTTATGTGCATGGTAACAAGAGGGTGGACCCAGACATCCTGGTAAATGCTCACATTGCTTGCATTGTTTGTGTCCATCAGTACACTGACAGGCATCAGTGACATCTGTGATATTCTTGGAATTTATTTCATCCTCCACATTATGGCATGATGGCAAGTACCACTAGTCTGACAGGTTCCAGGATTGCGTGTTCCTGTTGCAAGTGTCAATACAATGACCAGATTGTCTGGAGAGACAAAGTATTGAGACAACTACAGGCTGACATGTGCAGTCATCCACTTTCTCTTGTCCAGACAGGAACAATGTCAAGTGATTCCAACTCATCCACTTCATTGCCGTACTGCTGTGGCCTCTCCACTTACTTCCTGCACGAGACACCCACGCGAGCGAATTAGCACGGCACGCATACAGAGGTGACATTGTATGTAATATGGTGAAAAATTACGCTGACACATTTGCTTTCTTGGCTGCCAAGTCAGTTGTAGTTGTAGTTATGTGCAGCATACAGACACTGGCACGGTGCACCTCAGAAGTTTACTTCTCTCTTTTGCACTTTTTAAGTGTCCACCACACCTAGCAACTTTAGAACTTCCATATAAATGAGAAGAAAATTACAATGTAGACTAAGAAAAGCTGCTTAATTATTGCCTTCTGAAATATATGTATAGAAGAATTTTAAGTGGAAAGGCCAAATTATTCATGCATCCCTGCTTTTAAAGGAGATGGACTCCTTTTTAGGGATGGTACCAGCCAAGGCAAAAAAATAAAAAAGACAAGAAAAAGAATTAAGAAAACAATTTAAGGCTTAGAGAAACTGAGCTTATTTTCCAGAAAATTGAAATAAAATCTAAGACTGCTGGTATTTCAGAGGTGGTAGCAGGGCATCATGTCACTTTGAGTGTGATATGACACAACATTTTTAGTTTGGTTCTGTTCCCTAGGAAACTCTATGGTGTGTGTGTGTGTGTGTGTCCCAAGTTCATAATTGGAAAAAAAAATAAAATAAATTAAATAACCTAAGACTGAGTTTGTATATGTTGTTTGTGTTGAATGATATGAAAAGTGAGAGGTTATATGTCTTTGGATGACTGGCGGCAGCTGCCCTCTTTTGTTAATGAGACATGAAAGGACTGGTCAGAGATAAAATAGGAAAGGCCAATGATAAGTTTGCAACACTTGCATACTTTCACAAGTACACCCATGACAAAGATTCCCCCTGGTCTGAAGTCCTTTGATCTGCAGACTGCCTCCTAGATCACATGAAATAATATTAAAAAAAAAAACTAAGTACAAAAGGGAGTACAACATGTCTGCTAATGCATTTCACTACTGTCCATGAACTGTTACAACAAGTAGAAAGCTGCTGCCTTGGATGAAGGAAGGAGGCAATGTATAGATGAGAAAAGTTCTTTCTCACACAAAAAGATATTTTTGAAATTATGGTTTCTGGTATTTGAAAAAAAAAAAGAAAAAACGTATTATTATGTAACAAATCAAAGATTTGTCTGATAAATGAATGATCCCTGCTAATCCAGCAAAGTGTCTTGTCTGACAAGGCTTTAGAATGAAATTAATCCATAAATTACTACTATGTATTAGTATCTTCTATAAAGTGAAAGAGCAGTGTGTTTAAAATACTGAGGAAGATGGAAAAGTGAGAGTTATACTGATTAAATAAAATGGGCTCTCTTCTGCTGCTCAATTTATTTGATGTGTCATGCAATTGAGGTTACTGGCTTTCATATGTGTATACAAGACTAACCAAAGCTCATCTTGTGCAATCACTTCATACATTGCGCTTGACTTGTCTGGCTTCTTTTCTACAGGACTTAGTAGTACTAGACTGCATTATCAGTAATCCATCTTTGTGTAAGTGAAATTACAAGTAATATGAATAGCATGCATGTAAGTTGAACTTATTAGATAAGTGTGCAGTGACTTACAAAAAACTGTAACTATAAGTCTTTATTAACTGTACCCAGTATTGTGGCAATGGAATGAGCCATTGTTGGCAGGCAGGGGCACCAACATCACCTCTCACAAACCAGTGGCTACCAGTATACATACATGTTTTTATGCATTATTGACACTATTTATTCTTATTTCACCAACCATTGCTTATAGATTGTATAAGGTTAACTTAACCAGGTAGCATTTCTATTGTGAAATATTAGGTAATATGGAATTTTTATAAGGAAAATATTTGTGTTGGTGATATTCATGCTGCAGAAATTTGGGGCTTTGGGTAGTTTATGCAGGACATGGCTGGGACAGCATCAATGAGGATTACTGACCCACACCTTGAGGCTGCAATGTACTCTATCTTATTGCACACTGATCAAGAAGCTGGAATCTTAGATGTCTGAAATAGTTTTTTGTTGAGAAGTGGTGAACTTAGGAAAGATGTGGTTCATTGCCAAAAAAGTTCCCCAAAAAAGAATATCTGTTTTAACTTTAGATGTATCTACATATACCTGTCTTGGAGGAATTAAAGACAAGATTGAATTGGCAAATTACTGTTATTGCCATGTATGTATTTTTTTCTTTTCTCCCTATTGCTGTCCCATAAAGGATAACATTTTTATGCTTATCACAAGAAATATTCCTTCCTCAGGTCAGAGCACGAGCGACATTCTCCCAACTGTCCGTTTGTGAAGGGGGAGTACACTAACAATGTGCCACTGTCGGTCACCTATGCAACCAGCCCGGCCCTCACCCATTCAGAGCGTGCTGAAGAAGTGGCCTTCCTTAGCAACACCAACAGCCACCAGTTCATTGCCTCAGCCACACGTCATGGCAGCATTGTGGTGTGGAATGTGTCCAAACAGCTCAAGGTGTGTCTCTATATCAGAAACATGATATTCACATTTGTCCATAAAGTCACAATAATCCATAGAAGAAAAAAATATCCCATACAATTGTACTTGTATCTTGCTCTCAGTTCTTAGTCCACCCATCTCTCTTGTCCTTGCATGATATTCTTCATTAAGTTTATTGAGTTATAACATAGATCTTTTAATGATTTAATTGCATATCCTCTTTTCTAATTCATTTCGATGAATTAAGAAAATAATTGATTCTTGCATTTTTGTGTTAATGTCTTTGATGTGCTCTTTACTTATTACCTTGTGGCTTGCAGAAGGAAGTTAGTTTCTCCATTGACCCATCGGACTCCACTATTCTGGACAAGCACTTCTCAGACACCGTGGGCTACACAGACATGCCACTGCAGCCCCCAGCTCCGTGTGAGGCATGGGCATGGCCTGCTGCTGAAGAGCAAAAAGTGGCAGCAGCAGCAGCAGGAGGCACTAACCCTGAACCCTTACCTCAAGCATCTCTCGCTGATGCCGAGGTTTCTTCATCTGGCTTGGCTGCAGACACTGACTCAGCAGCCGTTCACACACCAGCTGAAGCTATTCCATCTGGTCCCCAAGTGTCAACCCCACCCCCACCACCACCACCACCGCCATCCTCACAGGTGGTGGAGTTGCCCCTAGATGACATAGTTGTGGGTAAGTTGCGCTGATACTGTTTTCTGTCATTACATAGATTGCTCATCTTTAAGTCACTACATATGCTTGAAGTCCTTGATGAGCACAGTAATACAATCCCCACATCTCATTAGAAATGTAATTCCTCCTTTTTTGGTGAAGCAGATATATGTATTTAAAACATTTTAAACATCTTATGCTTTATATGCTACAATTTAAAGAAGTGTTAATGCAAGAGAAATGGCACCCCATTTAAAGCCAAGGCCTTTTGACCAGCATTTTGTATATCATTAATTTTTTACAGATTTATGTATACAGTTGTGTATATATATATATATATATATATATATATATATATATATATATGCATTGTAAGTGATGCCTTCTGTGTAGTATATTTCAGCTGGTATGTCACTATTTCTATGATTGTGTATATGAGTGAGTGTTGGTGACTCTTTATGATGGTACCCAATTTATCCCACAGATGAGCTATTTGTACACCCTCGGCCATCTCATGATGTGCGCGTCTCATCACTGTGTGTACTTGCTGACCCTAGTGAAGTGTCCCAGCGCCTGAAGGGGGCAGCTGTGGGCCAGGCATCAGCTGCTCGGTCATGCCTGGTGGTTGGTGCTGGCTTGCGCCGCTATGAACTCTTTGGGACATGTGGGAGTGAGCGTGCTGATCCTTGTGATGTACAAACTCTTAATGATGTGAACCAGGCTGGACAGCGCCCGGCTCAGAGTCTAGACATTATGAAACTGGACTCATCCAGAAGAGATTCTTCAGCAGGAGAGGATGGAGATCCTGACCGACCCCCACCAGAA
The DNA here is from genome assembly GCF_017591435.1 of Portunus trituberculatus. Classification (NCBI taxonomy): domain Eukaryota; kingdom Metazoa; phylum Arthropoda; class Malacostraca; order Decapoda; family Portunidae; genus Portunus; species Portunus trituberculatus. Next base: position 2,632,751 of record NC_059285.1, read on the forward strand.
TATGGGTCCGCTCCACCAAGTGACTCTGGTGGGATATCAGGTAGTGCCGCCACTCTTGCCCAGCAGATTTTTGTGCCATACCTGTTAGTGTATGACCTGAATGTTTTAGTCCAGAGACCTGCAACTAGCAACAGAATAGTAGCTAAAGGAGGAGGCCATGGCCCATACAAAAAATCAACTGTTAAGGTTGGCTCCTTCAACCAGACCAATAATATTTCTCACTCCAAGACAAAACTGTGGTCTGACCCACCGCTGTTATTGCACAATGATATAGAGATGTTTTTCTCCCCACCCAATATGTTTGTCAAAAACAAAGGCACCACTCAAGCTGGCCCAGCTTCCTTGGCAAAGAGTAAGGCCAAAGAAAGTCAGACAATGCCTGAACCACCTACCAAGACAGAACTGAAAAAGGAACCTAAATGCATCCAGTGCCTACCACTGCCTCACCGCCTGGACTCTCTCAAGCTGCGGCTGTCTGTGCTGCAGCTGGCTCCCACACCCTGTGGAGAGTACTTAGTGGTGTCTCTTGGCCGCAGCGATGGGCCAGAAGGGATGGTGTCTGGTGGGGTGGCCGGAGCTGTGATGGTGTATCGGGTGTGTGGCGGTGGGGAGGTGGTGGTTCTCCAGGAAGAGCCGGTCACCACTAAGCTACTTACTTCATGGGAACTTGTGCCCCTAAAACTGCTGTTACTACCACCTGAGGTGAGATTGTGAAATGTTCTCCTCTTGACTGGTCTTGGGTGTCATCCATATCTAGAATTTGATTAAAATTTTCAACAATTATAATTTCATTGAGTGCATGTCATCCCTTGAATTTTTTTCCTTGAAAAACTTTGTAAAGAAAGTGCTTCCAACATATATAAGTTTGACACCTTTTATGGTGAATATGTTATCATTATTCTTCTGTTTTGATCGTGTTCATCCATGACATTTATATTTTATCCAGTTTGGAGAGTGTGAAGGAGGGTTGTGTGGCGGTGTAGGAGCTTGCATCACCATGGATGGCTCCCTGCGCCTCCTCTCCTTGGCAACCCTTGAATTCTTCCACCATGTGTCACCACCTGCTGGCCGACCTTTCAACAATTTAGTTTATTGTAACAGTGAGTGTTTGCACTGAATTGTAGTATGATGAATTTTGGCTTTATTTGTGTTGTTCCGTAATTTCCTGTAATTGTCTTCTGTCTAACTGTGCAAATATTTCTTAGCTGCATTATTTTTGTCTTACCATACTCCTTTCAGTACACTCTTAGCAGCAGTCCAAAACAGCTCAAGTTTGTGGTTCTTTTTATGGTTTTATGCTAATCATATCGTACCCTTCATTCTCTCTACGAAGGTTTGGAGAGGCTGTGTGTTAGCTGTGATGATGGCCGAGTCAGTCTAGTCCAGGTCCATCGTGAAGCTGACCTGGGGAAGGAGAGTGATCCTGGTGCAACAACCTCAACGCCGGCCTCAACCTCCTCGGCCTCCACCCCTGCCCTCACTCGCGAACCTGATCTGCAACGTGAGTCAGTCAGTCTTGGCATACTATCTGTCTTGGTAGTAGTTAGATTTTCTTTTGTATTTGTCACTCCTCTTTAAGCCTTACCTTCTGGTTAATCATTTATGAACGATTGTATTGCTATGTCTAATGAGCCGGTGATTGTTCAAGTAATTATGATTTTTCCCACCACACATTTGCGTTGCCTTCACACCTACTCAAGTCAGGAGGTGAACATAAGTGTCCAGTAATTTTTATCAGCCACTGAGTTGCCACTGGCTATGGTTAAATATGTCTCTGGAACCTTTTTTCCATCCTGGAGGCAATATCTGGCAACCCTGCAGCACACCATGTGGAAAATTCCCTCTGCAGGGTTAGGGGAACATCTCAGAAGTCACAACATGGATTGTGATATATCCATGTCATGTGGGAGTGGCTCTGAGTTTGAAGATAGTGAAGACAGTGATTGTATAGAAAGTGAAGAAAGTGAAGACATGTAATGAGGACTCGGAAAAAGTACTAGCTATTATTTTTTTTCTCATTTGTAATTTTTTCATTGCTCTCTGAATATAATAAAATGCAAGCTATCTTGTGTCTGTATAAGAGAGAGAGAGAGAGAGAGAGAATTTGTGCAGTGTTATTGGATTCTGGGGTTATTTCCACTTGACAGGTTACACCACGGCCAGGGGAGGAATTTTTGATAAGGTGATAACTTTAGACTCACAAGTCATACCAAGCTGGAAAGTATGTCATTTTATTCAGAATTACAAAGACAAATAGATTTTTTATAATTTAAACTGTCTTCTAACATTTTCTAAGTTTACTATTTTTCCATGGAATTTGGAGATAGAAAATAATTAAACCACCCAGAAGGTAAGGGTTAAAGATCGTAAGTCAATCTGGACAAGTAAACTTGCATGGAACCTATGTGAACTTTAGTTTCTTCCATTCCATGATCAGTGAGACTTGAGATGTTTCTTGCAGCTGGAGAACTCTTGGTGAGCCAAGGTGTGACTGAAGAGGTGCTGGACAAGTGTCTCCTACTCACACAGTTCCAGACTGGCTGTCCCAAGTGAGTTCTATTTAACCTTTTTATTATGATTACTATGAAAAACTGAAAACAAAAGGGGGAAAAGTAATTATGGGGTGGATATTAAGAGAGAGAAAATAAGGAGTGGTATCTTACAGGATTGGTGTGTGAGCAGTGAGGTGTGAAGTTTTTCAATCACTTCTATAGCTCATGTCATAACAAAATATGTGACTAGGAATGGGATACTTGTTGGTATTACTTCTGACCTTGTGGTGTTGATTTCAGATTTGTGGCCCCCCCAGATGGGAACTGTCTTGTTGTGGTGGGGGGGCTTGCGTGCCCCTGTGACCTGGCGAGCTAGGCTAGAGCGGGCTTATGCCCCTGCTCTACCCTTTCGAGGGGGAGAGGGCTACCCATGCTAGTACGGTCGCCAGTGAGGGGTCAGACTAAATGGTTCCTACGTAAGCTGCTAGTGGACCAGCGGAGCCACCTGCTGGAGGGATCGCCCAATAGGGGCCGTCCTGTGCTGGATGGTTGGGTGTCCAGGCTGGGATGCTTTGGGGGGGAGTCTCAGCTCTGTCGTGGACAAACATTCGTATCATGTGGGGCCTTTTTTTAAAACGACTGGTCTGCATGGGGACTTGGTATCCCGTCCACGGCAGCCAGCGCTTGCTCCCATTGTAGTCCCTGTAGGTGGTTTCCCTTGCCCTGGAGCCAATTTTTGTGTAACTTTATACATATGGTTAAACACAAAAACCTATCAGGTTCTCGTGAGGTGGCTGACCTGGCCCACGAGACGTCATCTTCAGGTCTGAGTAGGAGGAGGATTCCTCCACAAGGGCCTCCCACAGCAGTCTCCTGTTCTGCTGGTTTGCTGATTCCCTTTGATGGTAAATGTTAATCCATCATTTTCTTATCACGCCTTGCACTCACTTCTCAAGGTGTATGGCACGGTTGTTCGCATTCGACTTGTTTATGATAAGGACTTTCCATCTAACCGCTGCTATGTAACGTTTCTGTCATGCGATGAAGCCCGTTTGGCTGTGGAACATGTAGCATCCCTACCCCTTGCTGGCTCTGGCTTTAAGACAGAACTTCTACACTCTCGCAATATTTCAGACAGTGACACGGACTACATCCCAAATCTTTTTGACCGCCATTCAGAGAATTCAGTTCCTGAAGTCCGCCAGATCCTCGTTGGTTTGTGGCGTACTATAGAAATGGGCGTGGAAATTTCATCCATGCCTCCCAGTATCTTGCCAAAGAAATCGGCACGATTCCTGAGGGGAATCTGAAGAAGTACGGGAAGGGGATGCTCGTGCGAGCTTAAGATATTACGCAGGCGAGGATGTTACAACATCTCCCATGCCCTACTGACAGCATGTTTGAGACCATGAAGGCTCATCCCACCTTTAATTATAGTAAAGGTTGTGTGTACAGTCAGGATCTTTATGAATTTCCTGAAGAGGAAATACTGGCTATGTGTCCTAACTCAGTCCAGAAGGTGACTAAGATGAGGAATTCCTCCAACATGGTCCTTCTCACCTTCTTTGGTTCCACCCTCCCAGACCGTGTTCATATCGGTCCTATCAATCTTAGGGTGAGGCGTTTTGTTTCTCGCCCTCTTCAGTGTTTCTCATGCTATGGGTACGGTCACGGTAAAAGCTCCTGTAAGGAAGCTTCTCGATGTGGTAATTGCTCTGCACTAGATTCACACTCTGAGGAGCATTGCAATGCTGCTGCTTATTGTTTCCATTGCCGTGATGCTCACCAGGTACGTTCCAGGCAATGCCCCAGGTATCGCCTGGAGCAGGACATTTTACAGCTTGCTAACAGTCAGTTCATCAGCCTTGGTAGTGCCCGCCGCGAACTCCTGTACCGCCAGAAGGATGGTACTGGTGCGACATCCTATGCTTCATTGGCAGCTCGCTCTTCAGCTGAGTCTGCCGGACCGAAGACAACTTTTGCTACCTCTCGCTCTGTTGGGGCGGGTGGTCCTGTTCATTTGGCCAGTAGGTTTGCCCTTTTGTCCGATGACTCGGTTGAGTCATCTCTTAGAAGTGACGAGAATAATACGGACTTGACCAAAGTCACCCATGTAGTAGATGTCCATTTGCCACCTGTATCGCCTAAGCCCTTGAAGGGCCTGACCAAACGGCACCGCGGCTCTGCGGAGTCGATAGATTTAGCTCAGCCTAAACAATCTAAGGTTTCTCCCGGTGCACATGATCGTGAGTCCTCCAGGGACCGCTCTGCAATGGTAGCTCCAGTAGTTTCTGTCCAGCCTTCTGTGACGCCCTCCGTCTCAGATCGGGCTTCTTGTGATGAGGACGGTCTTAGCATGGAGACGTCCGATGATATTGTCACAGCCGTCCCTCGTGGACCCACTGTGTCAAAAGTGCAGTCCAGCCTGACCTCGTCCTCCGATGACCAGTAGGAGTGATGATGGTTCGCATCACTCACCGGTAGGCCGAAAGGCAGCGGTCCAACGACCCGGCACATCTCAACTCCCGGTGTCTTCTCGTCGGTTGATTATTTCTAGTCAGGTGAGTCACGGGCTCGCCTGTCCACTGCACCTAAATAGTCATCTTCAAGCTTCTACAGTGGAACTGTAGAGGCCTTCGCGCCTCGTGGGGAACTCCGAGCTTTACTGTCGGAGTTCTCTCCAGCCTGTGTAGCTCTACAAGAGACTATGCTAGGTGATAGTACTTATTCTAGTCCTCCTGGCTATCGTGCCTTTTTAGCACTCCTTTCCTGACCAGGGCCACCACGGTGGCACAGCTATCCTAGTCCGTCAAGACATACCTGTTGTCCCTTGCAACTCAACTCTCCCTTCAGGTGGTTGCTGTTAAGGTTTTATGGGACGATCCTACACTATTTGCAGTTTATATCTCCTCCTCGGGTTCCTGTCTCCAGGGGTGAGCTTGACGGCCTGGTGCGTCAGCTGACTCCGCCTTTCCTCTTGTTGGGAGATTTTAACGGCCGTCACCCATTGTGGGATGAAGGTGCTAGTAATCCTCGTGGGGTTTTAATCGGTTCTTTTATTGAGGATGAGGGATTGGAGGTTTTAAATTCTGGGATGTTACACATTTCCACAGTCCTACTGGGACTTTTACAGCTATCGATCTTTTCTCTCTACATCTAATTCTTTCCTTGATTTTAATTGGCGGGTCCTACCGGATTTACACGGTAGTGACCACTTTCCGATTTTATTGGAATCTGTGAACTCTGAGCCACAGTCCCGGCCCCACGCTGGGTTTTAGACAAGGCAGATTGGCCTCGATTCACAGACCTTAGCTCTTTTATCCGTCCGTTGGTTGACTTTTCTACTTGTGCTGAGGCTGTTGATTATTTTACTGATTTTTACATTCAGCGCTTCAGACAATCCCTAGGACGTCAGGTCGCTTTACTAAGCGTCCCGTTCCTTGGTGGAACGCAGCATGCACAAACGCTGTGAAAGAGAAATGGGCAGCTTTCTCTCGTCTCCGGCGACACCGTGGGGACCCGCAGTGTCTGGATGCTTTTCGATGCTGCCGAGCTCGAGCCCGCCGCGTTTTGAAAGAGGCACAAAGAGCCTCTTGGAAAGCTTATGTATCTTCCATTAATGCCCGCACCCCTCTTACGGATGTCTTTAACAAAGTCCGCCGAATTGCTGGGAAGTATTCTGCTCCTCCCCCACCAGTTTTGTTGTCTGCTGGGCGAACGGTGGCAGACCCTAAGACTGTCGCCGACCTCTTCGTGGAGCACTTTGCCAGTGTTTCCCGGAAGGATCCTGCAGCCCAGGCGCACGTCACCGCCAGAGAATGGAATCTCTCGGCATAAATTTTCTTCCACTGGAGGAGTCTTATAATGTTCCCTTCTCTGCCTCCGAGTTGCAGACTGCTTTGTCCCAGTGTCATGACTCTTCTCCTGGCCCAGATGATATTCCTTATGCCTTCTTGCGCCACATGTCTGACAGTGCTTTTAACTTTTTATTAAATCTTTATAATATGATTTGGCATACCGGTGACTTTCCATCTTCTTGGGCTGTGGCAGTGGTTCTCCCATTTCCGAAGCCTGGGAAAGATAATCTTCAGGCTACGAACTACCATCCTATATCTTTGACATCCTGCATTTGTAAAGTGTTAGAAAAAATGGTAAATGTAAGGCTCATGTGGTACTTGGAGAGGGGGAAGTACCTGTCATCGGTACAGTAAGGCTTCTGAAAGATGAGGTCTACTACTGATGCTCTTTTATCCCTAGAGTCTTCTATTTGTGAGGCCTTCGCTAATCACCACCATCAAGTAACAGTCTTTTTTGACCTGCAGAAGGCCTACGACACGGCTTGGTGTCATAGCATTTTACAGTCCTTGTCTAATTTTGGCCTTCGTGGCCACCTTCCTGGTTTTATTCAGCAGTTTTTATTCAGACGTCTTTTATGGGTTCGAGTGGGGAGTGTTCTCTCTGAGGCTACTGCTCTAAATGATGGCGTTCCACAGGGAAGTATTCTTAGTGTTACATTATTTGCAGTCACCATAAATGGTGTTATTGATACTCTCCCAGATGCCATTCACAGCTCCTTATATGTTGATGATTTATGTACAGGCAACCCCCGTTTAACGAAGGTTCACACAACGAAATTTCGCTATAACGAAGGTTTCATTTTACTACCATCTGCTTGTTTAACGAACACCAAACTCGCTTTAACGAAGTTTTATCCAGGTAATATTTTTCCAAATTTGAAAGCCCCACTGTATCATGCAAGCTGACAGGCTTTTGAATACATCAGGAGCTGCTGGTACTAAGGCCTGCCTCAGGAGAAATCCTGAGACACCTGTAGAATAAAGATCAAGATCAAGCCTCTCGTGGACAACACAGGCTCTGCCGATACAAAGGCCTGACTCAGAAGAAATTCTGTGTCACCTGTAGCATCAAGATCACACACACCACTCACTGCCCAGTCAAAACATAACAGCGTCACCAGCAGCTCATCTTCCTTAGTTCAACTTACCACGAAAACACCCTGCAATGTGGCCTAACGTTCCTAAGAAGACCAGGAAGTGTCTTACTCTTGAAGTGAAGCTGGGTATTATTCACAGACAAGAGAAAGGCCAGAAAACTAATAACATTGCTTCCCACCATGGCTTGACTCCATCTACTGTCTACTATTTTCAAGTCAAGAGACTCTATTAAGAAGGCTAGTGAGACCTCATCTTCCTTGCAAGCTAAAAGAACCACCAGAACTCGTGACTACAATGGATAAAATGGAAAGCCTTGTGGAAATGTGGTACATAAGTTTTGTATGCAGTACCATGATGCGCACTTTGTTTACATTTCACAGGTTGCCGGTTAGAGTATTTCCCGTTTCACTCTCCCTCCCTTCATAAAGTTAAGATCATCAACATTATAAAGTTACGTACATACATACATTAGTGTACATTATAATGGCTTAAATTAAACTACCTAAATGTTTAACTTCATAATTTTTACTTTCATTAAACCTTTTACTGTATTATGATGCACTCTCACTTTGCTTACTCTCAATGGAAGTTCAAATCAGGGGTTAAACTTGTTATAATCGGTTCGCTTAACGAAGTTTCACTTAACGAAGTGTTTTTTAGGAACGTAACCCCTTCGTTAAACGGGGGTTGCCTGTATTTCTTTTGCTGCTGCTAGGATGTCACTGATTGAGCGCAAGCTCCAACTGGCGATCAATAGGGTGTCCAGTTGGGCCAACATGAACGGTTTTCGATTCTCCACCTCGAAGACCGTAGCCATGCTTTTTTGTCGCAACCGTGGTGTCCATCCAGACCCTGATTTATACCTCGCCAATAGACGCCTCTCATGCATGGAGGCAACTCGATATCTTGGCCTTTTATTTGACAACCGTCTCACCTGGGTTCCCCATTTCCGTTCTCTTAAGGCATCTTGTCAGCAGGCATTATCCCTTCTTCGGGTTTTAAGTCACATCTCTTGGGGTGCGGACAGGGACACGTTGCTGCTTCTTCACCGTACACTTATACTTCCCAAGCTGGAATGCGGCTGTGAGATCTACTCATCCACAACAGATGCACGACTACGCACGCTTGACTCCGTGCATCATGCTGGGGTCCGCTTGGCTACAGATGCATTTCGGACATCTCCAATACCTAGCCTTCTAGTGGATGCTGGTTTCTAGCCGCTCGACCTCCGGCGCCAGTCTTCGATGCTCCGATGTTGGTTTCGCACCCACCGTCTTCCTGATTCTGTCCCTTGTCTGTCAATATTGTGGGACTCGCATTCGCAGGCGTATGTCACTTGACTGAGTCTCCTTAAACCTTTTGGCCTTCGAGTGGCAAACCTCATGATGGATTTGTCTATTGACCCCACTCCTATCTACTCTTTCCGGCTCCCACGAGTTGGTTATTGGCAGCTTCCGGTTGTTTCATTATGCCCTCCTGCCATGGATGGCAAGAAGGATTTTCTGTCAGCTCTGTCCCACACACGACTTTTAGAACACTTTTTTTATCCATTCTGATGACATCCCCGGTTTTACTGATGGTTCCAAATCCGACACATGCGTTGGGTTTAGTGTGGTTTTCCCCTCTTTTTATCGGTCTGGCAGCCTTCCTTCAGTAGCCTCTGTCTTTACTGCGGAGCTGTCTGCCGTAGTCCTAGCTTTACAGATCATTTTTACTCTCCCGGTTTCGTCTTTTACAATTTTTAGTGACTGTTGCAGTGCTCTTACTGCTCTCTCTTCCACTATCTCCCTTAACCCATTGGTTTTATCAGCCCTAGAGTGGCTATATCTACTTACCAGAAGAGGATATCGTGTTGGGTTCTGTTGGTTCCCTGGTCACGTTGGTGTTCCGGGGAATGAACACGCAGACCGCCTCGCTAAAGAGGCAGCAAGTCGCGCTCCATCTCCTGCAGCTGTTCCGTTTCGAGAAGTATTTCACTGTATTCGTGTGGCAGTTATAGCAATTTAGCAGAGGAGATGGCTAACGGGGATTGCAACCTCGAAAATGGGAGAGATCAATACTTCCACTCTCCCTCAGTGGACATACACCCATGTCCGGGATCGCCGTGCACAGACTATATTGGCGCGACTGCGCATAGGTCACACGTACTTTACACAAAGTTACCTGTTGACCAGGGACCCTCAACCTTACTGTGATGACTGCCTGGTGCCACTTACGGTCCGGCACCTGGTTGTCGAGTGCCCCAGTTTGAATGACTTACGACTACCTCTACCGCTGTCACAGTAGAGATAGCGGTGTCTATTACATCTCAAAGGTCCTTGGACCAGAGTGCCTGGCCCAAGGTCATGACATTTTTAGTTTTTTGGGAGAAGCCAGCCTTCTCCCAAGGCTGTGAAATTTATTCTTGTTTTATTATATGTATTTTAATGTTTTATTTTATTTTATTTTTATTTATTTATTTTTTTATTTTTTATTTTTTTAAGCTATTGTATTGTTTTTAACTACTTTTAGTTAGGTTTTTTTTTTTAACTATTTTGTCATTTTAAATTATTATAGCGGCGCCATATAACTTTTGATGTTGCGGCGCCTAATTTCAAAACCATCCATCCACCTTCAGATTTGTGGCAACGGTTCCACCATGTTGGTCTGAGATCATACAAGCCCAGAAGCAGAGGCGAAACCCCCAACACCTGCAGCAACACCCGGATGACCTGGACACCACACGCACCTGGCGTCTGGAGGCTGACAGGTGAGGAAGGTTCTGATGAATATATATCACAGGTGGAGACTTTACAATGATTGACATTCTGATAGCAAATTGAAAAAAAATATCATGTATATGTACACTACATGAATATATGCATAGGTGTTGTATTACAAAATTCCCTTTTACAGCTCCACTTGGGACGAACACCTGTTTGAGTTACTGCTACCGGCTGGGGCCAGTGGAACTGGAGCTGTCCAAGTTGGCCACATTGACCTTAAATTGAATTTTGTCCATGGCCCACCCAATCCCCTACCAACTTTACAGGTAAAAACACAATAATTCAGTACATTCAATTTATATATATATATATATATATATATATATATATATATATATATATATATATATATATATATATATATATATATATATATATATATATATATATATATATATATATATATATATATATATATATATATATATATATATATATATATATATATATATATATATATATATATATATATATATATATATATATATATATATATATATATATATATATATATATATATATATATATATATATATATATATATATATATATATATAAAATATATTTACATATAATATATTTATATGTGTGTTTCACTGTTTGATCTGCTGCAGTCTCTGACGAGACAGCCAGACGTTACCCTACGGAACAAGCTCAGAGCTGTGTGTGCGTGCGTGCGTGTGTGTGTGTGTGTGTGTGCATGCGTGTGTGCATGTGCTCATGACGTGCTGTGAATTAATTGGGATATTGACACAAACAATGGGTAATACAAGTACATAGTGTTAAATTGCTGATGATCATAGTTTGGTTGATGTATTTACAGTATCACATCATAGCATTTGTTTTTAATGGAATTGTAACAAAGTTTTTCATTTTCCTCAGGTGACGTTGCTGAGACAAAATCTTGCTACCCCACGGAGGCACCAAACTCCACAGCAGGGCAGCACTGGGAGCAGTGTGGGTTCTTCCTCCCCCACACATTCCCAGGGTCCCTCCACTTCCTCCACCCAAGGCCCCTCCACTTCTTCACAAGGTCCCTCTACTTTCACATCCTCCCAGCCCTCCGTCTCTTCTCAGTCCTCCACGCAAGGGCCCTCCACGTCCTCTAACATACCTGACGATGCAACCGGTAAGTTAAAACTCCCTTTTTATTTTCAACATTATATACTTGTTTGTTTATCTCAGGATATCGTAGAAACTATATCCAGTCTCTCTCTCTCTCTCTCTCTCTCTCTCTCTCTCTCTCTCTCTCTCTCTCTCTCTCTCTCTCTCTCTCTCTCTCTCTCTCTCTCTCTCTCTCTCTCTCTCTCTCATATACACACACACACACACACACACACACACACACACACGGCCCGGTAGCTCAGTGGTTAGGCGCTGGCTCACAAGCCAGATAACCGGGTTCGATTCCCCGGCCGGTGGAGATATTTGGGTGTGTCTCCTTTCACGTGTAGCCCCTGTTCACCTAGCAGTGAGTAGGTACGGGATGTAAATCGAGGAGTTGTGACCTTGTTGTCCCGGTGTGTGGTGTGTGCCTGGTCTCAGACCTATCCCAAGATCGGAAATAATGAGCTCTGAGCTCGCTCCGTAGGGTAACGTCTGGCTGTCTCGTCAGAGACTGCAGCAGATCAAACAGTGAATACACACACACACACACACACACACACACACAGGACCTGGGCTTTACACAAGGGGATATTATAAGGCTAATTTACCTCTTGAAATATTTTACCATGTTTTTGAGGTTAATGATACAAAAGTAAATTCAATTGCAGAGTTAGTCTTAAGATATTACTTGTTTACCCAACTAGCTTTATTTCATCTTTTTTCTTCCCTATGGCCAGATTACCCGGAAAATCCTGTTCTTACCCGAGAGTTCCAACTGAGTCACAACGCTGAAATTCTGTGTGGACCAGTCACTGTGAACCGTTGTGTTGACCTTTCTGGACAAGCAGCCAATGTCACCCTCACCTCCCCTGCCCTACTTTCTTGTCGCACTCGCACCTACCTCATCCACATCAAAGCCTTGCCACCAAAGCTTACACAGCAGCAACAACAGCAACAGCAACAGCAGCAACAACAGCCATCACAGACACAACAGCAGCAGCAACAACAACAGGTGGAGTCATGAGAGAGAGAGAGAGAGAGAGAGAGAGAGAGAGAGAGAGAGAGAGAGAGAGAGAGAGAAATTTGTCACAGGCATGTAACACAAGATAAAAATAAGATACAAAGTGCAGTAAGGTAGTGGATGTGAATGGAAAGTGTTTAGTATTTTGTGTCATGGCATTTATGGTGGTGTCACTTTTTTTTTCTTACAGGAGGTACAGAAGAACAATGATCTTGACCTGGTGTCACAGTATATGCCGCCAATATCTTCCACCTTCCTTGATCGCCTTGCTGCTACCTCCTCCAGCAAGCGGGTGGAGGTGGTGCGTGGCTGTGATGTTATCCAGGAGCTGTCCGTCACAGTGCGTTGCTGCACCAGGACCTCCATCCCTCATGAGAGGTGAGTTTGGGCAGGTAGATGTGTGGGACAAGGTAGCATGGGTTGGAATATTAGGGAAGTAAAAGACAAAAAGAATGAAATAAAAATGGTTGACATTTTATGTACAGATGATGTATCAAGAATATTGCTTTTAAACTGTATCATACAACTCTTTCAGGCTACAAAGGTTGTCATTGGTTGAAAATGAAGGCTTCCATAAGTCTCTGTTGGAAGCAACCATCAGTGACGCTTCATCTGACCACCTCCGCCACCGAGCTCTTGACCTCTTTTTGTGGCTCATCTCAATACACACTGCTGCAGGTGAGGAACTGCCTCTAAATAACACAACAGAGAAAGAATCGATGTTCTGGATTTTAAGATTAGGAAACATTACAGTGCTTTATTGCATTTCACTTTACATTTTTGAGCTGGACTTCAACAAATATTGGTTTACATGTCTTGAATTGTTTAACATTGAGAGGATAAACTTAAAAGGACTGATAAGAATTGTAAGAGATGAATGTGGAAGATTAGCTTCTTTGAGGATGTGATTAAAATATGAAAATTATGAATCAAAAGAATTTTGAAGCTCTAACTTGAATCTCTTAGCTGTATAATTCCTTAGTTTTAGTGTAACTTTTTTATCATCAGTCTTACTATTATCCCTTTCTCATGTAATAAAGACCAAGTTGCCTTTTATTGATTCTGGTTGTGAGTAATTACAGTGTTAGAAACTGTTCAATATTGTTTGTTATTTTTTTGCAGTGGATGACCGCACTTTGAGTGTCCCCATTATCACAATGCTCCAACTGCATCTTTCTGGTCTAGTGCGCAGTTGCCTCTTGCTTGGGGAACGTGCAGTGGCTCACAAGGCATCCAAGATTATTGTCACTGCTTTAGAGTGAGTAATGATGCACTGTAGTAGCAGTAGTAGTAGTCATGTAATATGTGTTAAGATTTACAAATATTGACACTAGTCATGTACAGTGTTTAGCACTTACAGATGGGGCAAAAATGAGTTTCTTATTTCAGAGGTATGTCATTATAGTGGAACTTTTAATATTTTTTGTACTTAAAAGAATTTGTTGATAAATCTACATTCACCATTGTCTCTCCTATCTTAGAGGGTCACGAGTTGTGGAAGGTGGCTTTGTGTTTGGCTGGGCTGTGCTGGATGCCCTGCTGGAGTGTCTTGATGACATCTTGCAGTGCCAGAGTGCTGGTGCCCTTCACTGGTTCTTCACCCTTCTCAACCACTTCAAATGGTGCAATCCCTGGGGGACTGCACGCAAGGTGAGCCTTACATACAGATTCCTCAAAGACTTGTGTATTGATCCTTAGTTGTCTGATATTGTTTGTAGTTTGGAGTTGGACTTTCATGATATTGTTTTACCTTTTATGTATTTAGTATTCATGTTCCTTGAATTTTTTTTTATCATCTCATAAGACAGTGTTCTTCAAACTTTTCTTTATCACAACTCAGTTTCATATTATATACTATTATTATTATTATTATATTTTTTCTTACCCAATATGTCTATTCTATTGTTCCATTTTTACCTCTCATATTGAAATTGATTCACGCACATGCACACACACACACACACACACACACACACACACACACACACACACACACACACACACACACACACACACACACACACACACACACACACACACACACACACACACACACACACACACACACACACACACACACACACACACACACACACACACACACACACACACACACACACACACACACACACACACACACACACATACACACACACACACACACACACTCCGCTCCATGGAGGCGGACGTGCCTCCTGCGCAAGAGGGGCATCTAACTAACACTCCACATGTTAAGCAATGTGCTTGAGTGAGAATAGTTATTGATATTGAGGGGCGACCAGAGTGAGTGAACGAGTGTACAGAGTGAGCGTAGCCTGGTGGCGTGTACATGGGAGTGATCGGAGGTGTGAGAACCTCCACACTCCAAACGACAGAGCGGGAACCACACAAAGGCCAGCCATAGCAGCCGCCAACGCATCCAACCACACACACGTAGCTACCAGGCCTGGCCCCCAGTGACCACACACCCACATGCTCCCAGGAAGAGTAAGAAAAATGGATAGACCGGTAAGAAATAAATTACCAAATTCAAAATATGTTGATGAGGCCCAGGAGCAAAGCCAAAGTGGCCAGTCAAAGCATGAGTCCAGCTTCAACAGGGCAACATTGCAAGGTAGATTGGTAATGTTGGAGAAGAGATTTGAGGAGTTGGTGAAGGAATTAAAAGTTCAGAGGAGTGAGGAGGAGCAGGATAGAGAATTCTGCAAGGCTTTGAAGGAAAGAGTTAAGAGACTGGAGGAAAATGAAAACGATTGGTGGATGAGAATGCACACTTGAGAGTGGAGGTTGAAAAATACAAGAGACGGTTGGAGGAGAAAATGGATAGAGTAGTAAAGGAGAAAGATGACTTTAAGGAAATGATTAGTGAACAGAATGAAAGGCTTGAAAGGAATGGGAACTGAAGAAAACACAATGGACTGAGTCGAGGAAGCAGAGATGGTTGGATTACAAGAAATAATTAAAGATCAGTTGAAGGAAGACAAAAAAGAAAGGTCCAAGGAACTGGTTAATGTAATGAAGAATAAGGAAACATTGATAAGGAAATAGCAGAAAAGAAGAAGAGTGTGTTAATATTTGGGATGAAAGAACAAAATATAACATATAAGCCTAAGAGAATTAAGGAAGAATTAAAAATGGTAAGAGATCTGTTCAAAAATCTAAATGATGATGAAAAAAAAGACCTACAAGAAGAAGTGGAAGAGATCCATAGACTGGGTCCGTATAAGGAGGAGTGAGCAGACCGATTAAAGTAGTACTGAAGTCACAACAATCTGCGGAGGATATCCTATATAGAACATCAAAGTTAAGAGAGATAGAAGGTTGTAAAGAGGTGTTTGTGAGAAAGAATAGAAATGAGGAAGAGAGGAGAAGATATAAGGAATTGGTGGAAGAGGCGAGAAGGAAAAATGATGAGCGGTCTGAGGAGGAAAAGAAAAGTTTTTGGAGAGTTATAGGAGAGAGAGTCAGAAAGTGGTATGTGGAAAGAAGGAATACGGAGGAACCCCTAGAGGGAGCAGTGGGTGGACCGTAATGTATACTAATATAGATGGGATACTGTCAAGTAGATTGGAATTGCAAGACTATATGATAGTGGAGAAGCCTGATATAGTGTGTTTGACTGAGACAAAATTGCATGAAAAAACAAAGATAAATTTGGATAATAAATATAATATATGGAGAAAGGATAGGAGAGTAAAGGTGGAGGAGGAGTTATGATTATGATGAAGAAAGAAATAAATGTGGATAAGGTTTGGTATGGGAAGAACAACGCAGAAGTGATAAGCATAAGGATAAAAAGTGATGGAAAAGAATTAATAATCATGGTGACCTATGTACCTCCTAAAACAAATTCTTGGACATTAAGGGAATACGACAATATGATCAAGGATACTTTACAGAGTTTGGAAAGTGTATTATCTGGAAAAAGAAAGGTGATACTAGTAGGAGATTTTAATTGTAAGGAGGTGGATTGGGAAAATCTAGTAAGTGGTGTTGGAGAGGAAGCATGGGGAGAGAGATTTCTTAATCTAATGATGGAAAATATGATGGAACAGAGGGTGAAGGAAAATACTAGATATAGAGATGATGAACCAGCTAGACTGGATTTGGTGTTAACAAGAGAAGTGTACCTATGTGGAGATATACAATACAAGTGTCCTTTGGGAAAGAGTGATCATGTGGTTATGGAAATGCAGATAGCAACAACACAGCGAAGGAAGGACGAGACATACAGGAGTGGTAGATTGAATTATAGAAAGATGGACACAGAAAGTTTGAAAAATTATTTCAGAAAATTAGATTGGGAGGAGATGTTACAAATCAGAGAAGTGCAAAAGAAATATGAGATTTTTATGAAATATTATAAAGAAGGAGTTATGAAATTTGTACCAAAGTATAAACCGAGAGAGGAAGGAAGAAAGGATTGGTTTAATGCAACTTGTGTTAAGGCTAAGGAAAAGAGATGTGGCTTGGAAAAGATGGAAAAGAGCAGGAATATACTAAATAAGGAGAATTATAGAGTGGCGAGAAATGAGTATGTGAGGGTAAGGAGGAGGAAGAAAGAAAATTTGAAAAGATATTGTAGACAAGAGTAAGGAACATCCAAAATTGTTTTACAGGTTCATAAATGGTAAACTTAAAAGAGAGAGTCCATTGAAAGATTAAAAGGAGAGCAAGGGATAGTAGATGACCCTAAGAATATAGCGGAATTGCTAAATAATAGGTTTCAGCAAGTATTTACTGAAGAAACAATGTTTGTAAAGCCACAGAATGTACAAGGAAATGTGCACATGGATGACATTAAGATACCTAAAAGGAGTTATATAAAATGTTGGAGGAACTTAAAGATGATAAAGCGATGGGACCAGATGAAGTTTCAGGAAAATTATTGAAGGAGTGTAGAGAAGAATTGATTGATCCATTATATGATATTATAAGGTGTTCATTAGAAACAGGGAAGTACCAGTAGAGTGGAAGAGAGCTGAAGTGGTGCCCATTTATAAGGGAGGCAGTAAGGAAGAGCCTCTTAACTATAGACCTGTGTCTCTAACAAGTGTGGTCGGTAAGATTTGTGAGAGGGTGATAAAGAAATATTGGATACGGTTCCTGGAGGATCATAAGTTATTATCGGATCATCAATTTGGCTTCAGGAAAGGGAGGTCATGTGTAACAAATCTACTGAGCTTTTATTCAAGAGTGGTTGACAAAATACAAGAGAGAGAGGATGGATGGACTGTGTATATTTGGATTTAAAGAAAGCTTTTGACAAGGTACCTCACAAGAGACTGTTATGGAAAGTAGAGATTTATGGAGGACTGAAAGGAAAAGTGTTAAAGTGGATGGAAAACTACTTGAGATGGAGGGAGATGAGAACGGTAATAAGGGATGCAAAGTCGGACTGGTTGGTGGTGGAGAGTGGAGTCCCACAAGGCTCAGTGCTGGCACCAATACTTTTCCTTGTATATATTAATGACATGCCAGAGGAGTAAACAGTTATATTAATTTGTTTGCGGATGATGCGAAGTTGTGTAGGTGTGTGAAGAGTGAAGAAGATTGTGAAATTTTACAGGCAGACCTGGATAAGATTTGGGAGTGGAGCAAGAGGTGGCAAATGGAATTTAATCTGAGCAAAAGTCATGTGATGGAGATGGGAAGAGTGGAAGACGGCCAAGAGGGTCATATAAGATGGGTGAAGAAGTAGTGTTGAAAAAGGTGGAAAAGGAAAAGGATTTGGGAGTGATAATACAAGACCATGGGCAGTTTGAGGCTCATATTGATAAGATGTTTGGAGAAACGTATAATTTGATAAAAATATTGGATTAGCCTTCCATTATATGGATAAAGATATGATGAAGAAATTAATTAGTATGGTAATTAGACCAAGATTGGAATATGCTGGAGTGGTTTGGTCCCCTTATAAAAAGAAGCATATAAGGAAGTTGGAGAGATTGCAGAGAATGGCAACAAAAATGGTTCCGGAATTGGCAGAAATGACCTATGAGGAGAGATTAAAAGAAATGAATTTGCCTACCTTGGAACAAAGAAGAGAAAGAGGAGATTTAATACAGGTTTATAAACTGTTGAATGGACTGGATGAAGTGGATAATGAGCAAATGATGTTGAGAGAGGAAAACTTAAATAGAACTACAAGATCGCATAGTAAAAAGATAGCCAAGGGAATATGCTTGAAGGATGTGAAGAAATATAGTTTCCCACAAAGATGTGTGGAGGTGTGGAATGGTTTGAGTGAGGAGGTGGTGTCAGCAAGGAGTGTGCATAGTTTTAAAGGAAACACACACACACACACACACACACACACACACACACACACACACACACACACACACACACACACACACACACACACAACTTGTTTATTTTGATATGTTGATGTCTGTTTTATGATGTAGCGACTCACTGAACAAGATATTACAGGGAGGCGGTGGCATAGTGGATAAGGTAGTGAGCGTGGGATCGGGCAGACGTCCACGCGTAGGTTCGAATCCCACCACGTACAGCCTTAAAACACTT
>NC_059285.1:2656621-2696621 GCF_017591435.1 Portunus trituberculatus
ATATATATATATATATATATATATATATATATACACACACACAGATTTTTTCAAACAATGGGCAGAATCAGTGAGGTTGATTTCATCATGCTTTTACTAGCATGCTACATTTGAAATGTCACTTGTAATTTGTCAGTGTTGTAACAGTCTTTCTCTTTTTTATGGAAATACTAGTAGACCTTGAACAGTCAGTCAAAGGATACTGAAAAGTCATGGAAGTAGTCAGTGAAGGCTGCTCTTATATGGCAGGACATGTGGTGTCAAGTCTGAATTTGGCAAATCAGAAATATTCCAGGATCATGAGTAGTGAGATTACAAATACCAAGAAGCCATTATGCATTACTGAAGTATAATTGAGCATCTTCTTATAAAACAAGCATTTGTCTTGTATGCTTATTATCTGAGCACTTCTGTATTATTGTCTCCTCCCTCATCAAGTACACATCATTAAATAGTAGTGGCAGTGGCTGCTCCAGGATCTTCTTAAAGGGTGGCTTGGGGGTCCTTCTTGAGAGCAATGGGGCTGAGGTGGTCCAAGCACCAAAAGTATGAGGCAACAAGATAGGGAACAGTAATTTATTTGAGAATCACATGAGTGATTAAGGTGGTTGTGGCTTCAGGTGCCACCACAGAGTCTTGATTGAGCTGTCTACCTTGTGTCAGTGTCAGTGCTGTAGTGATGTTGCTGGGGCAGTAATTGATCGATCCTTGCCATTGTCCTCTCTGACTCTCACTTTGCATTGGGCAGCTGCACAAGGCAGTTGAGGACATGGCTGTCAAAAACCAGGCAGTGGAACTGTTGTTGGCCAAGAAGGCAACCAAGACATACCTGGAGAAGCTGCAGACCCTCAGTGATCAGCTTGCTTCCATGAAGCACTGCCTGCAGAAGGTGGGCCAACAAGTGAAGTAAAATAAGTCCAGACATGTGAATCAGTAGACAAAGAACTAAATTTGCTGTATTCTTCTTTTTCTTTAAATCACTGTCATCTGTAATGGTAAATAATTTGAATAATTTTCACGGAAAATTTTGTGAAAGTCTGTAACCTTTCTGTGGTCATGTCAGAGTATTTGTCTGGTCTGTGCTTTACATTTGTGGCAAAAACAAATATCCTTTAATTGCTCCATTATTTTCCCATTGAGATATTATGGACACAAGTTAACTGTCTTAGTGAAGATTATAGAAACAAGAAGGCTGGCTTATCAAAACAAGCTTGAATCATTTCTTGGGATTTGATCTTATTCTAAGTTTGTTGTTTTGAAAATGTTAAGACAGTTAATTTTGTTGTTGAGTTTCTTGCCTTGGTTGTGCATAAGATCATCATTCATATTTGATTTGACGTGAGTTTGATCGTCAGATGTTTTGCAAAGTTGGAAATGTGTATGTGTTTTTATTATATCTTTAGTAGAATTAATGATTATCACTTCAACCAAGACATTTTTTCTGCCTTGTATGTAATTAGATAATCTTATGGCTGCTTTACATTTATAATATTTCATATATATATATATATATATATATATATATATATATATATATATATATATATATATATATATATATATATTTGTTTTAAGGGTTTGTAAGAAGCATGACAGTATTTTAAAAGGATTTGAAATGCCTGAAAATCCTTCGGCTAAAATACTGCAGTGGAGGTGAAGCAAGGGCTTGATGTGGCTTTCTTCACAGGCTAAGCAGCGCACTCAGACCCTGGCCAAGGTGGTGGCAGCTGAGAACTCCACCTCGCCAGCACTGCTGCCCCTCGATGGACCAGTCAAGGATGGGGAGGCAAAGGAGGAGGTCAGCACCATCTCATCATCTAGCAGCTCATCAGAGGCCACTCCAGACCATGAAAGTATTGATGCCATGCTCTTGGCTGAAATCCAAGCTTTAGACTTGAAATTAATTTATGCAGACAAGAAGGAGTCTGAAGTAGCTAAGCAAGTTGGCGGACCAAGTTCATATGCAAAGAGGAAAAGTGAGGAAGATGTAAGTTCCATAGAAAGCAAGGCATCTACTCCTTCAGGCAGCCATCCCCAGGTCAAGGATGGATCAGGAGGAGGAGGGAAGAAAGGTCCAACAGTCCAGAATACCTTGGGTGCCCCATGGCAGCAGCTCCTCTCACTTCCCCCGCAGCAAATGCTTGTCATTGAAAGGATGCACTCTGGGGCACGCCGTTTTGTTGTCCTAGACTTTGGCTCCCCAGTACTGCTGACTGGTAAGCACTTATACTTTGTCCACTTGAACACATTTTTCTTTGTATGTAGAAGGTAAAATGTAAAACTTAGATTTGTCTGAAGAAAGGAAATTTATTAAAAGCTTTAAGAAACACATTGCATATGTATTTATGGTACTTAATATGGAGTCAACTTAACTTCTTATTTGTATCTATTGTATTCTTAATCTTAGAAGTCATATGTTAACTTAATCTGTGTTAATACTTGTTAACTATAACTCTTTTTAAGATACTGCATTTCACTATTTCCATCTTGACACAAGTCTATTTCTTTTTTTGACGTGTTTTCTATATACGTACATTTCAATTTTCTCCAGCCATGGTGCCATCAAGTATAATTTATTTATTTATTTATTTATTCATTCATTTATTCTTTAACCTGTTCCTCTGAGAATCTAGGTCACACTCATTGTACATTGTTTTGTAGATGTGGTTATCCCTGCCTGTGGTGACCTAGTGTCCCTCAGCATTGACATCTGGATGACTGGTGAGGACATGGATGGGGAGCGGCTGGTAGTGGCCTCTGACATTGGCTTGAGGCCACTGATACTTGCTGATCTGCAACCCCCTCCCCTTTGTCGATACTTGAAGGTATGTCTGTTTGTTGATTGCTCAAATTTTCTTCTTAGTTTAGGCTAATAAATAATCTTGGCTTGTATACAATTGTGAATAAAGTGAAGGATGTAGAATTGTGTGGTAGACTAAGAACAGATGAAAAATAATTACTATAATTGACTAATGAAAAAGAACAGAAAGAATAAACTTATTATTACTCGTTATTAAGGCAAAGGTGCCAGCAATAGAATTAATGTATGGATAGGGAAGGTAATTAAACATGATGTTTTACATAGCAGTCACTACAAACCAAAATTAGGCAGAACTAGTAAAGGGAACTAGTCAGGTGCTTGAGTAACTGCACTGCTGGGAAGGTAGATTGTCATTAATTCATGGGAAATCAGTTTTAGTGATTTGTATGTGAAAAGCCTAATGAAATAATAAGGATTTAGAAGCCGAGTTCACTGCTCTTTGCCACCTCTACTCAATTTCTTGTCTCATCTCACCCTCATGGCTTTCAGGTCACCACCTTAGGGAGGTACGGAATGAACAGCTCCTCCCAGTGCCGCATTCCTGTGGGTGCCTTTTATGGCCACACTCTCATCCTACCTTGGCAGTTGCAGCCAGATGAGGTGCAGCCAACTGTAGTTAATAAACAGTCAGCTCAGGTAACTTGGATATTGAGAGCCTTTTGGAAAGTATATGATTGTGATAACACAAATGCAGGAGATATTGATTGCATAAGATGAGCATTTGAAGGATTTGAAGGAATTGAAATCATTGGAACTTATATTTAACATAAAAACTGGAAATCACATTATTCTAATTCTATTATCATTAATAATTTCACTTGTAACAGACACAACTGACAGTACTGGCCAGTGTTGTTGAAGACATTGGCTGCCGGTACAGCTTGGCATGCAGCAAGCTCCGGGCCTTGCTGCACCCTCTCCTCATGAGTCCCACCACTCCCTCAACACCTCACACATCCTTTGGTGCTGCAGAGCTTCCCTACAGCTCTCGTGATGCAGACTTAGAGAGAAAGATAACCCATGCCTTTCAGGTATAGCACAGTGCAGATTTCATTAAGTGCAAGGAATTTGTGAGGAGTCTGGAATGCATATAGTAAGAGAGATATGTAACTGATCATGCAATACTGTAAGGAAGTAGGACATTGAAAAGTCTTCATTTTGCAATTCCTGTCCTAACTAGAACTGTATGATGAAGCTGTTTGAAAAACTTTTGGGTTAACAATAATAGTGAGGTATTACAAAAGTCTGTAATTTCTTTTTATGTGAAGTTTCCTGTAGACTGTAATTTTTATATAGACAAATTTTTATTGATAGAAAAATCACACAAGTTATGAAAGTGTTGTGGCATATTTTGGTGTTGGGAGGGACAAAATGTTCTGTCTAATGTTGAAAGAAATCTTTCACTTTCCCGGATATGAGGCACTTCTTTCTATGGAGAAATCGGTTGTACTCAATTAAGTCATAAATCAGTATATATGTATATGTCCTAGTTATACTGACTGGTTATTATTAATTAATAATTTGGTTTATTGGCAAAGAGAGTTCATGTATGCACACCTACCTTTCTCACTTCTGTCTGTCTTCATCAGGAATGTATGTTGGAGCAGCAGCACCTCAATCTGGTTGTGTCTGTGATGCGTCGCCTGCAGTCTGTGGGTGGGAGCATAGGAGATCCTGGGGGAGCAGCCCCTTACTCTCCATCCTCTGCCAAGAATCAACACTCAGCCACCACAGCCTCCTCAGACAAACTAGCCACACTCATGCAGTATCTCCTTGACTGCCTCCTCACTCTCTCCCTTCCCATCTCTGGCATGGCTGTAAGTACTTGCATCTATGTAATTCCTAGTGTGAAAATTTGTTTGCCATTCATACATGCTCAAATTGTCAAGGAATTTTTTGTTGGTTCAAGGAAATCTTTGGTAGGATACCTAAAAAAAATATTTTAATGAATATTGGGAAAGCTAAGGTTTTAAGAGTGGGTGGTTCGAGTGATGGCAATAAATGTTCTAGATGTTAATGCACAATAAAGTGTAAATGAGGGAATGGAAGGTAATAAGTCTAATGTAATTAATGGTGTGCATCAGGAGTCCATTTCAAGCCACCCATATTTATTCATTAATATTTACTTGTTTTTTTACTTGACAGGTGCCCCACAACCTGGTGGAATGGTGTGGACCAGATCAGGCAAGAGTCCTGGTAGAGCAGGTATGTGTCCGAGGCCCAAAAGCAGCACAGGTTGGAGTGGCCTCCCTGCTGGCCCGTCTGTGTGCTGGCCAGCCTTGGTGGGGTGACTTTTTAGCCTCTACAATGGTCAGTCTCTTCACGGCTACCAACACTCTCCACTTCCCTGCTACCAGGTAGGAACTGAATTTTTTTTTATTTCTGTTGATGAAATGTCATTGTAAGACCTCATAACAGTGATTGATTAGAGCATCCCATCACTAGTCTTCATTACTACATCTGAATACTTCACACTATTTAGTACAACAAAATATATTAGTGATTTAACTACTGGAAAAATTTTTGTTTCCTTTGGTTGTTTACATGTCATTTGACTCTAGAACCTCACTTGAAGATAGTCACAAAGGCAACACAGAGAGCAGGCTTCATCATATAGAAATAGCAGTTGAGATCTTGCATTTCCATTGATAGTGATGTAGTTCATATCCTTTCCTTGTAGTTGCCTCTAGAATCACAGTTTACTTGAAAAGATGAAAGTATAACTAATTCATGTTTTGCAGTTATATGTATAGGTGAAGGAATTAATATAAGCATTGACAATTTCAGTTGATTTTTATGTGGACTTCATAGCTGTAGTGAATGAGCCAAGAAGTAATTTTGCTGAGATGGCTAAGTTGGTGTTTGAAGCTGTATTGTTGCCATTCTGTTTCACACTGTTTTTCTTCCCCAGAGTGTTTGCGCTGCTTACATTCCTTGGCCAGAAAAGTGTAGGAAGCGGGCGAGGGAGTCAGGTGATTGATGCTATTCTCCGCGCACTCTCAGCTCAACTTCATGGCACTGCAGCCCCAGTGCCAGACCCAGTGTGGCCTTCTTGGACCACTGGTGGCCCTCATGTTGACACACACCTTGTATCTTGGTTATTACTGTACCTGTCCCTTTGTCTGGATGCTCTCACTCCAGCAAGGAAAACTGAGGCTGAGAAGACTAAAGACGGTGGTAAGTGTTGCTTTCTAGAATTTACACTCCTAAACATATTACTCACACTTGAATTTTTCTATATGTTCCTGAACAAATTATTCAAACTTGAATTCATTCTATAAAGGATTATCAGGACCCCTAACGAATTAAATTATGAGCAAACTTCCCAGAACTTTGAAGTATATGCCATTCTTTTTCATGCTTTAGAGAGAGAGAGAAAGAGATAATTAAAGCATAATAGTAAAGAATTTTCTTTGCATATTATATATGATGGGTTTTGTTTGGCACAGGAGGAGGGGGCCGATGGGCCTGGCTAGCTGCTGAGAGTTGTCTTCAGCGGCGGGGTAGTGAGACCGGCCGCAGCGCTCCACGGGCACCACGGGAAAGGCTACGAAAGAGACTAGTTCACAATCAGAAGCAGCAGCTGGTTAACTTGGAAACAGCCACAAAATCCCTTGGAGAAGTAGGCTCTGGGGTATGCATTGTGCTGTTGTGGTTTTGGATTTGGATTGATGTACAGTGTAAAGATATAGAGGAGACTTTACCACAAACAATTGTGGTCACACTTGATAGTTAACCACAGAAATTACTCTAAGACAAAGAGCATGTATTTTGTATCAGTATTTCTTGTTTGTCATATGTAGTATTAATAATGACCATTATGGGAATAGGGACTTCCCAGCATAATGTCTTTATTACTTCATGAGACAAGACATGACTGGCGTCTTGTCTTGACTATTTGCCTTTAAGGGATGGTTTATCCTGGTATAAAAAGTGTATATAGACATTGGCAACTAATGTTCTTGATTTTGCTAACTTTCTCTCTTGTAGCAGGTACTAGGAGCCCTCAGCGGGGAGATTTACCACAAATTAGATACCATTCGTCGCTCCATTGTGAGGCGCTATTCACGCACCACATCCACATCCTCTGGCACTGCTGGATCTCGCAAAGATGACTCAGACACCCCAGGGGAAACCTTCACCACATTGGATCGAGCCACCTCCCTGTCTGTGGCTCATGGCCTGGTCAAGCTCCTCATGAATTCTAGTTCACCATGCTGTGTGGATTCTTTCCTTCTGACTTGTAAGGTAGGATCATTAATAGTTTTCTCCCATATTTTTGTAGAGTAAGTGTGCAGCATTTGCAGTTCAGTGTATGAAATTGGTACTTACATCAGTCTTTGCAAAGGCCAAGATATGAAAAGATTGTTTCCATGAGTTATTTTAGTTTCACATCTATCATTGTACAGTATATATGGAAAGATGTGTAATTTGTTATGTTGCAGGTAATTGGGGGACTTGTCAGTGTAGTACGACCTAGCCCAGCTCTGGGGGAGATTGTGAGCAGTGACCAACTTGGAGCCCTGCTACGTCATGCCCTCACCCTGGATACAACATGGGGTGCCCCCTGGGCCCTTCATGCCCTCACCTGTCTGCTGCAGGATGTGTTGGAAGGTAGGCCAGCACACTAGTTGATTTCATTGGTAATAGCTCATTCATGAATGCAATTTTTGTTTTGATTTCTTGAAGTGTTTTCACATGAATTGTGTTTAGGAAATCAAGTGCATACAATTTCTAAGTAGGATACAGTCAAAAGCTTATAATTCCTCTTTTTGTATCCAATTTTGCAATCCAATGACTTGTTTCTCTTAATGATTTCAACTGTTGCTTTCTTTACACTTCCAGGAATATCACAATTTCTAAATGTTATGGGAAGATGTAGAAATTAAAGATGTATGCAGTTAACATTTATAGTAGTATTGTTTTGAAAGAGAAAGTTCTGTAAGGAATTAGATATCTGACATTTGGCTTTGCTCTTAGTCATTGTTATTGTGGTGTTGCAGGAGAGCGGGTGTGTGGTGCGGTAGTGGTGGTGAGTGCCGACCACCATCGAGAGGATGTTGACAACTTTGATTTGGTGCTGGATGCTGCTCGATCCTCCGCCACCACCTCCCTATCTGCACCCAGCCAGCCAGGGCCCTCAGGAATATCTAGTGGGACAGCCAATGGCACTACTGATGAAGGAGCTGCTGCTGCCTCCCCCCAAGAGGAAACCAATGGAACACTAGGGCAATGCGTGGCCACACAGAACTGCCAGGCAGACCAGTCAGCCACATCCCTCAGTCCACCAGTGGTCAGCATGGCTACGACTCATTACACTCCTCTGGATGAAGATGACCTACCAGGTAAGTGCAGGAGTAGTAAAGGAAATGCATACATATTTCAAGTTTTTAGACAAATAGGATAAAAAAAGAAAAAAAAAAAAAAAAAATATATATATATATATATATATATATATATATATATATATATATATATATATATATATATATATATATATATATATATGTATAATTAATCATAAGAGTGGACATTTAAAGTATTCTTCAGCAGAAATTTCACTGAGTTTAACCTGAAATGAACCAATAGTATGCTTGCATAGTGAAAGGTTGTGTGTTAGACCATTCATCTTTACATCAATCAGTCTCAATGAGCTTTCCTAATGAATGCTTGGAATTCATATTTTATAGTAGGATCTTCATCATGTGCCATACAGTTTCTTGACCACTTATGTTCATGTGACAGGAAAATACGCATTCCTAGACCTGGATGACAGCTCTGAGAGTGAAGACATGATAGGGGAGTACCTGGCAGACATGGCGCCCCCATTCACTACCACTGCCTCCACCACCAACACCTTCACCTCCATTGAGCTGGCCATGTCAAAGTAAGACTTTTTAAAAAAAGTTCATGTTTTTGCACATATTTGCATGTGTGTGTGTGTGTGTGTGTGTGTGTGTATTTACCTAGTTGTACTATTTTACAGGCTTCAAGTGGGGCTTATAGTGATCTTTTTCCATATCTGTTTTTATTCAACTTTTCTTTAGATTTATGCCCATTTTCTGCTGTTACAATCTCTTCACTCAGTCTGCTCGAGATGTCCACCATCATACATAGAAAAGCTAAACTTTTTAATGTTCTTCAAATATTGACTTCGTGGTCTTGGAGTGTCCTCTCGTCCTTCTATCTTCATCTTCAGTCAGTGATACCATGTCTTGTCTTTCTATCTTTTCCATACTATCTTGTAAATGATTATTAGATCTCCTCTCTCCTGTCTATCCTTCCGAGTTGGTAGTCCCAATTCCTTCAGTTTTTCTTCATAGGTAAAGTCCTTCATTTCTGGCACTATCTTTGTAGCTATTCTTTGAATTCTTTCTTCTAATTTCTTTATATTCTTTTGCATATGTGGAGACCACACTACTGCTGCATATTCAAGTCTGGGTTTTCTCGTAATGGTTAAAATTTTTTCATCATACTCTTACTTTGTCATTCTTGTGTGTGTGTGTGTGTGTGTGTAATAATAATAATATACGGTTTATTAATTTGGCAGTGCCACAAAAAGTTTACACTGAAAATGTACAGTGGGGGGGGACATTAAAACAATTAAATCCTTAACGTAACTATGAATCTAACTTAACCAAGAATTAACTGTGTGTGTGTGTGTGTGTGTGTGTGTGTGTGTGTGTGTGTAATTCACTGTTTGATCTGCTGCAGTCTCTGACGAGACAGCCAGACGTTACCCTACAGAACGAGCTCAGAGCTCATTATTTCTGATCTTGGGATAGGTCTGAGACCAGGCACACACCACACACCGGGACAACAAGGTCACAACTCCTCGATTTACATCCCGTACCTACTCACTGCTAGGTGAACAGGGGCTACACGTGAAAGGAGACACACCCAAATATCTCCACCCGGCCGGGGAATCGAACCCCGGTCATCTGGCTTGTGAAGCCAGTGCTCTAACCACTGAGCTACCGGGCCGTGTGTGTGTGTGTGTGTGTGTGTGTGTGTGTGTGTGTGTGTGTGTGTGTGTGTGTGTGTTGCTTACCAGGAGGATCCATCATTTAAGCAAAGTTGGTGCAGTTCTTTTTCTAGGAATGCTTTTATCAAGTTTAATATTCTTGAAATTATAAATTATTTTTTTTATCCAGATCTGTCTTACTGTATATCCATTTTGAAGGAACTAAATTTCTCAACATCACTTTTAACATTTTGTCTTTGATATTCATGTGCTTTCACCTGTCTCTTATGTATGAACATAAAGAACAACATATTTTTTTCCTTGTTCATGAATTATTCATTGCTTTCTTTTTAAACTTTGCAGTAGTTTTCCACCTTCATACCTTGCACCAACACTGCCCAACCACCCAAACAATCGCTGTGGCAAGGACACAAGGGGCAGCATTGGTGGCGAGGCAGTCGGTGCTCCATTGGCCTGCTCTCCATACCCAGGCCTGGAACATTCAACAGCTGTGGATGCAAGACTGGAAGCTGGTGTCTCACTCTTGTCTGAACTTAGACTACATATGATGGCTGCTGTCCACACGTCCCGTCTTTCCTTGGCTGTTACTGCTCCTCTCAAGGTAGTATTAGTGGTTCAAGAATTTCAGTTGTAAGTGTCTTATGATATTTACTCATCAAAGGTTAGATTTTAACACCTATTGTTATTGTTACTTCACTTACTATGTATGTGAATTACAGAAGTGGATTTTAAAGAGCAACATACCTTTAAATCCTAAACAGGCTGTAAATACACTTTTCCTTTTGGGTTGTGGGTATCTATGAGTCACTGCCTTGTATTTGTCTTGCACAATATGATAGAATTCTTCTTGTCTTGAGATATTTGCATGTTGCTCATTTCTCTTTGTTTCTAAAAAAAACAATGAAATTACTAATTTTACAATAAACAATTTTTTTTTTTTTTTTTTTTTTTTTTTTTTTTTAATGTAAAGTATTGTAAGTCAGTGTTAAGTGAATCATATAGATTTTTTTGGTGTTGAAATTTGATATATATTGTTAAAGGATGTAAAGTGATGTAAGATATTTGTACTTATAATATAATACGAGTATTAATGCTTCTAAGTAGTATGTATGTTGAAGTCTTCTCATTGAGTGTATTATGTTGCAGGTTGGGGGCAGTATCTGGGGGGACAATGAGGTGTGTGGGCCAGGTGACCTTACAGCCAGTGTTCACCTACTCACTGATGTCTTCCAGAAGATTCTGCTTCATCTTTCCATGGAGGTAAGGTTCTTCTACCTCTACTTGGTTAGGTATTAGCTCTCTTTTCCATTGTCACCATCTCCTGCTCACTCATAAGCTTCACATTATTCTGTAGATCTTTCATGTGATCTTCCAAGTCAGCTTTGTTGATGCACTCATATCTGCAGTGATAGGTTTGCATGAAAAATATAAATAATATGCTGTTGTTTATGCATACTCAACTGTATAACTGCATTTTATGTTAATTACAAGAAACAGCAAGGCTTTACACACACTTTCATTAGTGGTAAATTTTTTTGGAAATTTTCCCTTGCGGAAACACATGTTTGATAGAGATAAATTCTTTATTCTATTTACTCATGGAGAACAATAAAAGAAATTTACTGTGTAAGCTACTAGATATTTGTTTACAATCTATGAGTGCTGTATCTGTAAAGGAGACTAGATATAGTTAGAACCTTTCCTGTACATGAGTACAAGTACACAATTTTGTAGTTCAGTCTTCAGCTCAGTCATTGCCAGTCTGACCATTTCTATCAAAACCCAAGTATATATTGTTGCAACATATCCTCTTTTCTGCCCACAGTTTGATGGGAGCCATGTGGAGTCAGTGTTAGGGCTGTGGCTGAGCATCAACCTTGAACTGGCAGGGGGCAAGTACACCCCATCCCTAGACCCCACTCTCCCTCTCACTCCCCGTGCTGTATCATCCCTCCTCGCTGCTGTTGTTAGGTGAGTGCAGTGGGTGAGTGGAGTGACTGCATGATATTGCTCTCTCTCTCTCTCTCTCTCTCTCTCTCTCTCTCTCTCTCTCTCTCTCTCTCTCTCTCTCTCTCTCTCTCTCTCTCTCTCTCTCTCTCTCTCTCTCTCTCTCTCTCTCTCTCTCTCAGTAACTTTTATAGACACCATAGTCCCATGTACACCCTTGTGACATAATTAAAATGGAATAGAGTATGTGGCATTTTGTTGACATTCATAGAGTCCCTGTTGTATGAAAGGAAATGAAGCTTGAAGGTAGACCCCTGAACCATTGCATCCATGTCCTAACTGTTAGAATACACACAGGCCTCTACTTGTAAAAAAAAGATCATGTCAAGTGATGTTAAAAAGAACTGATAGTGATTTGTTGTTAGATGTGGTATTAGTGTTTGCTGCACGGGTTTTAATCAAGAATTGTGAAGTGGTTCCGTGAGTTTGCTGTGGTGATCTATTGGTTAAGGTTGGTAGTGAAGCCTTAAGGGAAGAGATGATGTGGTATGTAGTGTAAGTGATGCATTCTGCCTATAAGGAGACAGGTGTTACTGTATTAGGCAAGTTATTTTTTTCAGGTAGAGAAGAGATAATTGTTTTGTTAACAGATGCATTTTTTTTATTTATTTATTTATTTTATTATTTTTTTTTTTTAAGCATAATTAGTTTTTTTTTTATGTACTTGTATACCTGTAGCCATTACTACTCATTTGTGACAATAAAGACAAAACTGTTATTGAATTTTGAGATTATATGGATTAAATAGTAAACTGTTTAAGATGTTAATTTATTTTTCTCTTTGTTGTACATGGTGAAAAGAATGTGTGTAATGAGGATAAAGTAGTGGCATTGTTGCAGAAATGTGGCTATATTGTGAGGACTAAAATGGTCATAGATAGTTACAGTAGAGCAATATTAATACTGTATGTGTGTTTTGAAGAACATGGTTGTATTGCAGGAGTGGCAGTGTCAGCATGAGGTGTTGGTGCCTGGTGCTGCAGACCCTCACCCTCTGCTGCAACCATACCCCCCATGACCCCTCCCCACCACCACCTGCTACTGCTGCTGATCAGTATGATAATGTTGACCTGGTGAGTGGGCCAACACACACACACACACACACACACACACACACACACACACACACACACACACACACACACACACACACACACACACACACATACACACACACACACACACACACTGACCAAATGTGAAAAATCATCAGAACCTGAGATCGTAATTGGAGATCTGTTTGGTCAAAGTGCAAAGGATTTATCTGTCTTTCGTAATTAAGTAGAGTATTGAAAATAATGTGATTATTATGGATACTAGGTATTATAATATTTTGTATCCATTTTTTTCATATCTTTGTTTATTTCCATTGTCTTTCAGAGTGGGCTGGCTATTAACATTGTGACAGATGTTAACTTTGTGCCAACACTTCAGAAGCTCCTGACAGGATCATGCACTGCTGGAGCTGACACTAGAAGTGATGTGGTGGGTATAAGACTTGAGGGTGGATCTTTGCACCTGCAAGAATTTTATTCATGGTAGAAAGCAATCAGATTTGACAAAAATATAGTAGCTATTAAAGGTAAAATTAACAGATAGTCCTGTAAGCAGAATGATAGAGATAGATTCTGAAAAGAAAGAATTTTAGTTGAAATCATGTATTGTTTGTAAGCTGCTGAAGAGAGAACAGAAGCACACTTTTGAGAGCTTACAAAGAGTTGAGATGATTGTAAAGGTGAGTGTGATTTTAATAGACGTCATATTGTTACAGGTGGGCAGCACAGTAACAGGTTTGCTGGAAGACCTGCTGGTGCGGCTGAGAGTACGCTGTGATGTGGCCAGTATTACAAGTGGACCAGGTGCCATCCTGAAGCAGGCTCTTCTCACCCTGGTGGCCCGTCTACTAGAACCTCAGGGAGCCATTTCACTGGCTATGGGTCCATTAGATGCACAATGCTGCCTGCTGGGGACCTTGCTAGCCATGTCCTACGAGGGCCTGGACCGTATGCACACACCCCTGGCCATCATTAGCTCCACAGGTAATGAACAGCCACCCATCTCACCACCACCACCTGTATGTGGCAATCTCAGTTAGCATCACACCTCTTTCAGAGTCCATATGCACCATCATTATGTGTGTGACTACTTGTTCCTTTTCAGTGGTATTGGTTCATAGCCACTTGATGTCCAATGAGGGTGTGACCTATGGAGCCACCAGCCACAGCTCTACTATGCTAGGAGGACTGTTTGCCTCAGTGTTGGGCTCAGATGGCCGGCAGGGACCGGCTCCCTCCCGCCTGGCGTTGCTTTGCTCCCTCCTCAACCTGTCCCGTAAACTCGCTCAGACGCCACTGCACACTTCAACCCAGGTTTGTGTTAAGAAAATTTTGTAGCCTCTTATGAAATACAGTCATTAAGATGATTTCAACTGAATGATTATGCTCATAAGAAATTTTGGGTTTTGAGTATGCCAACATCTTTATTGTCTTACAGGAATTTGTTGATGGGATAATGAATTTCTTTTGAAGGAAATGGTTAATAATTCTTTAAGTGGTATTCACTGGTTTGATTACAGTGAAATCAAGGTATGAAGTTGTTCAAGATGTGTTTTGGGTAGTTTGTTTCTTGTGTTGTGTATCTGCATGCTATTTCATAATAATTTGTTCAGGGTCGAGGTGGTGCGAGTGTGACCCCTGGATATGAGGAGTCTGGCTCCCTCACTGACTCGAGCAAACTGGAGCAGCAGCGTTCAGACCATCCACAGTCTAGCCAGACTGATGAACACAAAGCCAGACTGACTCCTCATCACATCACCTGCCCCCACGCCTCACCCAATACTACACCTTGCCTCACTGATACAGGTAAACACACTTCATGGTACTCATCTGCAAACTACTGCACAAAAAAGCATCTTCATTCTTTGCTTTCCAGCATTCTCATGATTTTCTGACTTTTATTTCAAATAATTTTGCATTTTGTATTCTGTGTTTAGATAGTTAACAAAATCGTATTTTGGTAATCAGAAATATTCTTGTAAGACTTAAGCTCTTCGCTCTTGGCAATAGAAAATTACTCCTGGCACTATATCCGGGCTGGGAGATGGAGGGGGGAATACCTGACTCAGAGGCATCTCTCTCTCTCTCTCTCTCTCTCTCTCTCTCTCTCTCTCTCTCTCTCTCTCTCTCTCTCTCTCTCTCTCTCTCTCTCTCTCTCTCTCTCTCTCTCTCTCTCTCCCAGAAATAAGATTGATAGTGTTTTTCACACTCGGTATGTACATTATGAAATAAGCTCACGCAAATACTAGAGAAAAAAAAATTATAGTTTGCTGGCTCTTGGCCATTTTCTGAAGATGACAAATGACAGAAAATGTGCATTTTTATGGTAAGTAGTCTATTGGTTCCATAAAAATAACAAATCTATTGGTTTCATAAGAAAAATAAAACAAAATTATTGCCAGTAAGGTGTATTAGTATTTTTCCTGTTGTAAGTGAATCATACACCTTTGTAACAATGGTAAAAGTCAAGCAAGCCATCATATTATACACGACCTACATTTTGAAAGATTTCATACAGTATCTGGGAAGAAAATAACACATCATCTTAGTAGAACACAGCCATGACACAGTATGCGCATCCTTAGAGATGTCAGGAACGCTCTGAGGATGCAAAATACGTGTTCCCGTGTTGGAGGGGTTAAGAAATCCAGTTTTTATTATCAATTACTTGTACATGCAATAACTTGATCCATATTATCATTAGCAAATACACTTCCCTATAATATTGAAATAGCACCAGAACTTCCACCTATCTGAGGAAGAGTGAATGTACATAGTCCTTTTTTTTTGGGGGGGAATATTATTGTTTTATTTCTGGAACTACTTAAAGAAAACTTGGGAGATGCAGTGTACACCATCCCTCGGTGCAAGAGATAAAGACATGTCAGGTTACCATTTGTTCATCCTCCACAGTACTGCAGAATGGAGAAACAATGCAGCTGCTCCTGAAGTCTGCTGCAGCATGTGAGGGTGGCAGTGTTTCCATGTTACTGGGGACTGTGGGTGGGGAGGTAACAGAGAAGCTGTGCCTTGGTGAGACTTTGACAGAGGCACTCCACCAGCTGCTTCTCACACTTAACAGCAAGGCCACCTCACCTCACCTCATCTTGGCACCCCTTGTTGCCTTCATCACCCCAGGTAACAAAATTCAGTACAGCTCATATACTCCCACTTCACCTAACTGGTAAAATTTTCTTCCCTTTATTTTAATATATTTAAAGAGAAGGGCATCTCTTCCTTTAGTCCTTTATCATTTTTGGAAACAGAAAGCCTGTTTGACAAATTTCTTGTCTATAATCAATAATATTTGTTTCAATTATATATTTATTATTCAACAGTGTTGATTTCAAGATTAGGCTTAGCTATAATTTTGATGATCAAATATTGCTACATATCATAATTTTGTATCATTGTTTCAGATATCTATATTGAACATAATCTGCACTTAATGACTTACGAAACCCCACTGTTTAATTGTTTCATCATCAGTTATTTTTTGCCTGTACGAACATACAGGGATCATAATCTGACATATTTTAGCATCATAAAAGCCAACTTTCTTTGTCTTCTAGGTGGGTGGTGGAGTCCCCCTTCACTATCTGAGCCAGCCCTCTGCTTCTTCACAAGGGTGCTGGACTGCCCAACCATCCTGGAGCAGTTTGCTGCCATGGGAGGCATGAAGGTGGGTGCAAATCAGCTCACAAACCTTCAAACTCACATACTTCATTTCCATAATCCTCAGTAAACTTCATATTGTTGCCTCAACAACAGTTTGAAAATATAATAAATAGCAAATAAGTTGTAAGTAGATATTTTGTTCTTTACTCAATCTTACTGTCATATTCTTGTCAGATGCTTTGGGAGAATTTGGTGAACAGTGTCGGAATGATGGGTGGTGGTCGAGGAGGCCTAGTGACAGCTGTGATGAACCACCTTGCCCCTCCTCTACCACCCTCTACCCAGAATGCACCTTCTAATAAACGTAATGAACCAATTGAGCAAACTGAAGGCCTGTACAACTTTGCTCCTCTGGCTGTGGTCACATCCAGCAACCCCACTGCCCGACCTGCCAATGTTTTAGTGGACTCCAATCAGCTGTTTCAGAGGACCAAGGTGAGGAAAGCTTAGTTTTATATTTGTTTCTTGGGAAAACTTGACAATTACTTGGTATGTAGATAAGGCTTAATTTTAACAATGAGTAATAATGTCTCAACTTCACCACAGAGTGCACCCTGGTCATACCACTTCTATCCTGATGAAAGCTGGGTGGACCTCACTCTCACACTGCCCTGTGCTGTGTTACTTCATGAAGTCCACCTCTTCCCACACACTGTGTCCCTTGTGTGTGAGTACCTATCCTGCTTAACACTGCATCCTGACCTATTGCTATTTACCTTGACCTCATTTTTTGTTACGTTTGTCTGTGGAAATCATTTTCAAAATGTGATCTGATTCCCTTTGCAGCTTGTCCCTCAGCTGTTTCTGTAGAAGTTGGAGTTGAAGGAGGCTACCTCATGCCAGTAAGCGGACCACTAAGTACAGCTGGCCTCTCTCGGGTGCGGCTCGTTCTGCCCCGGCCAGTGGTGGCATCCATCGTGGTGGTACGGCTCCACCGGCCCCGTGACTCATCAACCTTGGGTCTGTCCCAGTTGAAGCTCCTTGGAACCACCACCTTTAGAGAAGCCTCCAGGGTTACACATGAATCCCCAACCACAGATCACACTCCTCACCGTGCCAGGTATCTCACCATCACTGCTGGTGTTATTACATCACATGGATCATATTCATCATTTGTCTCTAGCTTTTTAACCCTCACTTTTAATTTAGAATCAAAGTGCAACACTCAGAGCTACTTCACTGGAGTCTTGCGTAAAAATGTTGCTTTATTATGGGATCTCCTGAATTATAACTGTCAAGACACAGTATAGACAAATGATATAACAACATTTTCAGTATCTCTTCTTGCTGCCATTCTCAAAGAGATTTACTAAAATTGTATCAGTGCATCTCCCGCACCACATATGGTGTCTTATGTATATTTTTTCCTTTCAGTATGTGGTGGCTTCGTCTCATCTATCACAGTATGTGCCGAGTGGAGGGAGGCCTCAGGATTGGGGTGGAGGCTGGAGCAAGAGTGCCTGGTGTGATGGAAGCATGTGTCACCTTATTGCTCACTCCTCCTGGCCCAATGCACTTAGCTGCTGTTGGGTCAGCTCCTCTAGAGGCCACCACCCTTGCCCTGGCTGCACTCTCCCCTCACCTGCTACACAGTCTCATCATGACCCTGTTGACTCACCCACTACTATGCCAGCCAGCAGGTAACACCACCAAATTTATCTTTGAAACAGCTGCCATCATTATGAACTTTACTTATTTTAGTTTTTTGTCTCTAGCTAAACGAGTTACTTATCATCATATACTCTACATTAATATATTATGCCATTTACCAGATTATAAGCATTAAAAGTATATGAAACTCTGAAGATATTAAGTAAGAATAAGTGATACTTTAGTTAGATGAAGTGTACAGTCAATACATTAGAGCAGTGGTTCTAAAACTTTTCTTGTTAAGAACCCCTTGAGTTATAAGACCATTTACCTTAACCCCAGTAATCTGACGCAGAACAGAATGTTAGTATAGTGACGGACACTAACTCAATATGCAATGGTACTGCAAAGGATATTAGATCAGATATCTAGTACCCCCTGGAAATTTTGTGAACTCCTGGAGGTTCACAAATCCCGGATTGAGAATCCCTGCATTAGAGGATATTTTTTTTTATGCACAGTCAAGTGCTTTATTCATTGAATAAATCCCTATGAAGTAAGTGTTAGTCCAATAAGGTAAAGATCTACAAAAAATAGAAGTTAGGATTATTCATGAGGTAGTTTGGTATCTTCCTGACTAATATTGGGGCAAAAGTGAAGAGAGCAAAAAGTGAATTGATGCCAGACCAATCAGTGTTTCACAAAGAAGTTGAAAAAAAAGCATCACTATCTATGTTTGTATTACAGTAATTCTTTTGCAAAAGACTGGATCTGATTTATCTTTCTTTATTCAATCAGGAGGCACCAACTTGGATGCAGCCATAGCTCTTCTCTATGAGTTGTGTGTGGGAAGCAGCAGCATGGAAGGAGTGTCAGTCCTGCTGTCCTGGCTCAACCACTCTCTCACCTCCCCACTGGCCCAGCCCACCACATCCCACAGTGACCACCACTACAGTCTGGCTCCACCCCTGGCCTGGCCTCACCAGCCTTCCCCTCCCTCTTCTCCAGGGGGAAGTGGTGTCAGCAGTGGGGTGAGTGCTGAGGTGTTGCACTGCATTGCTGCAGTACTCTGGAACACACAACATAACATCACCAACCTTATTACTGATGATCTCTTCAGGTGAGTCCCCTTGTTATTGTCCCGTAGTATATTTGTAAGACATTGCCATGACAGTTTAGTAACTCATGTTTTTACGTGTATAGTCTTTTCTTGAAAAGTAATGTCATAAGTCTTAACTGATAGATATTTTTCTTTGTAAAAAATATGCATTCTTGTCATGTCTGAGATGATCTTGAAAAGTGGAATTCTTAGTATGCAATGTATTCTCTAAAGGTTATGTTGGCTTGCTGTGTATGAGATTGGTAATTATTTTGTGTATTGGCCACAGGCGAGTGTATGAGTGGTCAGAACGCAGTGAAGGGGAAGTTAAGGTTGGCCTGGACCATATCATGTGCTCTATGTGTCATGCTCGGCCACCACTCTTCACACAACTGCTGCTCAATATGAATGTTCTGGCAGCCATTGACAACAACCAGTCCATTACTGATGACAGGTCAGGAGTCTCTCATGAAAAGTTATTTTGGTCTCACTTTACTATTGTACTAGTATTACTAGTTCCTAAGTAAATCTCTATATCAGTCCCAATTTATGATCAGCAATACTCCTGTATCTTAATTATATTATGAGTTTCCTGCATTATTTCATTATGCTATTGTTTCTCACAGGAAAGACAGGGAGGCTGAAATTCGAGCTGCCCGAACAGATGACATGAAGGAGGGTGTGGAGGGCTCATCTGGGGCAGTGGAGGGTCGCCTCATCCTGCAGGATCCCAGTGTCATTTCCCTCACACCAGCCCATCTGCAGACACTGGCCACTGTTGCCCAGTCACCTGAGGCCATTCACCTCATGCTGGACTCAGGATTCCCACTGCTGCTGGTACACGGCATACTGGGTAAGCCTGAATAATGGAAATTTATTAACTCATTCGCCCTGGAAGTTAGAAAACATGCACCGCGCTCCATCCGGGCCCGGATGGAGCGGTGGAGGGGAGTGCGGTGAAGCTGGAGGTGGAGGGCTGTGAGGGAAAGGCGGAGGTGGAGGGGAGTGCTGTGAAGTCGGAGGTGGAGGGCTGTGGCCTGGTGGTGGTGAAGGTGGGTAGAGGAGGCGTCTTGCATTGGGTAGTGGGGAGTGGTGGCTCCAGGCATAGAGGGTGGTGGCGGTCCCTCACCACCCCTACTTCATCCCCACCAGGATCCTCAGACTTGTGGAAAGAGAAAGATAAAATTTAGATTTCATTCAATAAAATTAAGCCTCCATAATATATACAGTATAATATATAATTTGTTTTCATATAATGAATTATATACTTACTAAAATGAAGTACTCCAGCTCCGACACCTGGTATAAGGGCACCTTCACCCTCTTGCCCTCCATGACGAAAGATGAATGGACCATATAGCTTATAAAAATTTGCGAAATATATGGCAATCATGAATTGCCATATTTCTGTCTGTACAGATAGCCTAAAGCGTCTTATATCAGAGTGAAGCATCTCATTTGCGGTAAACACTGTTATTTATTGTTGAAAAGAGTCCCCTAATATATCTAGCATTTGCATGCCAGTATGTGTAGCAAATGGCAACATATACCTGTCATGCAAAATATACATTATTTCAAACGCGAAATAAATTGCGCGCGAACAGAGAGAGAGAGAGAGAGAGAGAGAGAAGCTTCAATATCACACACACACACACACACACACACACACACACACACACACACACACACACACACACACACACACACACACACACACACACACACACACACACACACACACACACACACACACACACACACACACACACACATGAAAACCTGCAAAAACTACGAATGGAAACAGAGAGAGAGAGAGAGAGAGAGAGAGGAGGATAGGATGACATATCACCTGACATGTGAGACTGATAAGTTTTCTCTCTCTCTCTCTCTCTCTCTCTCTCTCTCTCTCTCTCTCTCTCTCTCTCTCTCTCTCTCTCTCTCTCTCTCTCTCTGTCTGTAAGCTGGTGGCTGTGGCTGGCTAAAGCTGACGAAACAGAGAAAAAATAAACCTTCATGTGAAAACTTATTCTTGTCTGCGATATAATAGTTACATATATTCATTTTCCTAGATAATATACATATCTAAGAAAACGAATGGCTGCTGGTTTTCTTGGATACACTCATCTAAAACGCTTATGGCCTGCAAGACACAATAATACGTCCCTGGACTGGAGGTAAGGCTTCTGGACGTATATATACATCACCGGACTGGCGTGCGTAGCCACCATGACGTATATATACGTCCCCGGACTGAAGGGGTTAAGGAATGGCGTGTGTGAAAAGAAAGAAAGAATTCAGCTCATTTACTTTTGTTTCAGAGTAGTTAATTTGGTATATTGTGGAATATACTGTTATATTTGATCTTGCATTCATGATATGGTATTCTTGTCAAATTTGGTAATACACTTGCGTCAATTATTGTAAGACACATGTATGATTTTAAATCTGAGGGCCTCTACATCTGTTTCAAATTTAATAGTAATATACAGTAAGTGTAAGACTGGCAATCCTTTTTTCCCCACTTCTTAAACCATTATTGTTCCCAGAGTGGTGCAAAACAGAGGTGCTACACCAAGTGGAGAGCTGCACCTCACCAAGTGCAGCAGAGAGTGCCACTGACATGGAGAAGGCCAGTGTGGCTGAAAGATCTCGAAGTGCTGAGGATGCTTTCTCTTCAGCTACTGCCCAAGCACCTCCACAGATAACAGCAGCCATTGTGCCCACTCTTACCACCAACCTTGTGGCCCACACCCTGCACAGCCTAGCAGCCCTTTGTGCCGAGACACCCATGAGGGACTGGCTGGGATCGGCTGAAGGGTCCGTCTTCTGGCTCCCTCTCCTAACTGTCTTGGGTGAGTGTGTTCTCTGTTATCTGCTACAAGTTCACACAATGGTCACTAAAGTTGCCATAACACAGTGTGAGGTCACCATTTGGCTCATAATTCACTACCTTTCCAAGACATGCTGATGTTATTGTGTTATGAAGGTTATCCTTCTTGAAATCAAAACATATCTTGGAGATTTATTGAGAAGACTTAGATCTTGTTTTTTGTAACTTTTCTTTTCCTCTTTTAGACACCACATTTACCAACTCATAGATCTCTATTGATAGATCATCTGCATTCTATTATGCAATTACCAGATAGTATAAAACCTGATCAACATGCAAAGGTATGAATATGAACTCTTGACAGCCTAGAAAAAACTGGCACTCAAACAGTTTTGCTGTCTTTGTCAGTTTGCATTTTTATTTATTATTTATTACATTTTTACCAGTGCTATGATGTAGCTGCCACATACTTATGTTGAGTGCTGAATACTGTATTCTTTGTAACACCAATGTTTACCCCCAGGTGACCCACTGGTGCGAGGAAGTGAACCTTTAATGCGAGGTAGTGGAGCATGTGGAGCAAAGGAAAGTGATTACAGTAGTGTGGAGGATGCCACCATACACTTGATGAGGCAGTGTTGTCAGAACCACCCCCACAATCAGGCTCTTCTTGCTTCCACATTATGTCATCTTATTCAACGACAGAATGTTCCTCCTCCAGGTAATATTTCTTTTCATATTTTCCTTTATTCTTGTAACAATTCACCTGTATGAGTTTGTTAGATGTGAAAGGGATGACTTAGGAATCCGTATAAATGATTTGTGTTTCCTGTTTGGCCTCCTCACTATGACCTCATTGTTCTCATCTTGAATGTCTATGTATATATGTTTGTTCCACCGTATGCTCATCCCCTGTGTACCTCCTTAGAAAAGATTGCTTACATCTTCATTTTACTGTGATTATTATCACATTAAAGGAAAATGCATGCCAAAGTTCATTCTCAATTTTTTTCAGGCGGTGTGAGTTATCTCCATTCCATGTCTGGATTTACCCGACGTCTGGTTCTGCAATTATTACTGGAAACAGAACGTGTAGTAGTGCACATCACTAGTCCCCAGGGAGGACTTTCCTCCCCACCAGGCTGCAGTCTCCCTCCTCTCACACAGCATCCAAAGTTTGGTGCTGGCCACAAGACTCGCCTGCTGACTCTTCCCACCACCACCACCTTGGCAGATATCATAAAACTAGTCACAGGTAAGAATGAAAAAATATCACTACCCATAGACAGTGGTAGCAAAATGATGACTACATCTTTTCATTTATGCTATTTGAAGTCTGTTTATTCTTTAGGATTTGACATAAACACATTTTACTAGAAATTTTGTGTAATTTTTTAATGTCTTTTTTTAATTAGAAAAATTTATTTTGCACAACAACATTCCCATGCATGTAGTGTGTTAATCATCAGATTGTCTGGCAGCTACTCTTCAGGATGTTGCTTTGAATATGGCCCTTATGATTCTTTCTGTTGCACAATTACTGTCTTATCCATCTCCTTTTGTAATAAGGTGAGTGCTTATTTCACTCACAGACTGGTCAAGGGATGTACTTGTTGGGACAGCTGGGGACTTGGAGTTGCCTCAGGCCGACCATCGTGAGGCCAATGAAGTCGGTCACCTAGAACTCATGGACAAAATCTCTGTGGCAGCTGGTGTCACTGCCAAGGATAAGAGGAGCAAAAACAAGGCTAATATGGTTTACCACTCTCGACTAGCCAAAAAAGGTGAGTTTTGGGTTCTGAGCTGCAGGTTCAAACAAAAGCAAAATGAAGAGAATATTTACAAGGTTAACTTAATATGAGCTCAGTATTCATGGTATGCAGAA
This sequence comes from Portunus trituberculatus, assembly GCF_017591435.1. Lineage (NCBI taxonomy): Eukaryota > Metazoa > Arthropoda > Malacostraca > Decapoda > Portunidae > Portunus > Portunus trituberculatus. Next base: position 2,680,572 of record NC_059285.1, read on the forward strand.
GTAAAATATTTTCCTCAACAGCTGGTGGTGAAGAAGGAGAAAAACAATATCCCAAGTGCACTTCATCTGCAGTCCGTGCCTCCAGCTCAGCCACTTACACTTTGGTTCACGATACCCTTGGCCAATCCTCTGGATTGCCCTCAACCCTGACTGTGGCTCAGCTGATGGCTGCACTCCGTCAAGATGGCCACCCCGCTGCCTCTCATGTCTCCCTGACCCTCACCAACCGCAGAGATACCGGCAGAGGTAAGTGTGATCAGTATTTGACAAGATCATCTGTCTTGGCATCTGGAAAATCAAAATTAACAGATTAGTCAAACAAAACTATCCTTGATTACTTCTTATAACAGCTTTGCTCACTATACTGTCTTTTAATTTGTACAGGAAGTGATGGGGAAGGTGCAAGGGAGTTGGCCCTACTAAGCCTTGCACCTCTGCCTTCCACCTTGCATGTATTCACCAGCCAGGGTGGCCTCTCCCTCCTGGCCCAGCACATGTCCCTGCTGTACCCTGACATGGCCCAACAGGTGTGTACATTCAGAAATAACATTTGTGCCACCTGATGACAATACTGGTAATAGTGACAAAAGTTTTGAACTAGTGTTTAGTGTTCTTGCTGTTCACATAGTGCTTGTTTAATTGTAAATCATTTAAGATTATCTAGTGTTTCTCTCATTCTGTTAGCAGCCCAACAACCCATCATCATCTCGGAATGGTGGTGGTGACAAAGGAGAGATAATGGTAGAAAATGAATGGGTCAGTGTCGAGATGAATGACTATGAGGTGAGTCAGCTGACCACCCCCGTCTTAATTAAGAATGTTTCTTATCTAAACTAAATTTGTGATGTGTTCATTGTAATGTCTGGATTCTGCTTGACTACTGATCTTGTATGTAGTTCTTTAGTGATTACAGAGTAAATGAAACTTGTCTTGAAACACTCTGATCTACTTGAAATAAATATAGGTCTGCATCATCCCTAGTCAAGTACTCATCATAACATCTTATTCTTGGTGTTTCAGTCTGCCAACGTGTTTGACTATCTGGTGATGGGAGGTGGTGGAGGAGGATCCCCAGGACCAGTTGGTGGGGGAACAGTGTCCCTGCTTACCCTGCCTTCCATCCCTCCCCATGCCCTAGGAGCCTTCACCCTGTTCTTACGACTCCCAGGCTATGCAGAGACCTTACTGAAGGACACTCACCAAGCCTGCTGCCTCTTACGCCTTGCCCTGGGAGTGACAGACGATGGAGATGGAGGTTAGTATATTTTATGCATGATCTTTCTTTTGGTCCCATTTGTTTATGATTTTTTGCTTCTGTCATCTTATGTATGGATCCAATTCTAACTTTTCTTCCTTATCCTTAGTGTTGTATCCCAGATAGTTCCTGGTGTAAAATGTTGCCTTGGTTGCCTTCTATTATGAAAGTGTGTTACAGTGGTTTTGACTTAACATTATGCCTTTCCTGTTGTAGGAGACATAGTTGGATCAGGTGTTGGGGGTTCATTAGCAACCATGCCCTTCCAAGTACTGGAGAACCTGCTGGAAGCCACCCCACTCACTACGGATGATGGTGTGCTTCTGCGCCGTATGTGTCTGGAATCTGGTGCCTTGCACCTCATCCTTGCTTGTCTTGCAGCCCTTTCCCACCAGGACACACCTGAGGTGGTCACCTCCCTCTACCACCCGGTGGGTTTTCCTTCCTGTTTGCATCATATGAAAAGAACAGTTTCCATGTTTGATAACTCTTGAACTTTATAGACATGACTTAATTTAGTCCTTGGAAAATAACTAGATTTCACTTGACACTTAAGGCTCTCTTCAGATATATCATGTTCATAGTTTTGTAGTTTTATATATATATATATATATATATATATATATATATATATATATATATATATATATATATATATATATATATATATATATATATATATATATATATATATATAAAGTCTTGAAATTCATTTTTCTAATTTGCCACCAAATATAATTTTTTTAAGTATGTTTAAAGATTTTGTCAACTTTTGTCATTAGGTAGATTCATTGTGATATTAAAAATCTTTTTGAATATTTTTTCCTTAGTGACAATGATGCTTAACCATTTCTGTGCAGAATGTTCCCATTGGCCTGGTGGTGGCCACCACTCGAGCCACTTGTGTTGACAGCCGAGAGACTGTAGGACTGCAGCGTGGTGAGGGTGACAGATGCCACTACTGGGCTAAAGGCACTGGCTTTGGCACTGGCAGCACCACACAGAGCTGGGATGTTGAACAAGCTCTGGTGCGCCAAAGGGTAGAGGAGGAACATGTTGTGTGGCTGGTGCGACTTCTGGCAAAATACATTAATCCAGGTTAGTATTGGTGTATAAATTACCTGACATAAATGTTCATAGTGCTTCAAGTGATGAAATGCCAAGCCATCTTTTGGGAGGAAACAGAATATCCACATCATAAAAATTATATCAATGAGACCTAGGGTTTGTTTGTTTACTTTATTGAAAAAAGTTAATTGTTTGCAAAAAAGTTAAATGATTTATTTTTCTCAATCTACTAAGTCTGCATATAGCAAAAGGACAAGTCATTATTGATTACATCAACCCCCATTTCTTAGGTAAGATTCTAGTGCTTGGGGGTAAGCAGCAAGGCACCATAGAACACTGCTTGTCACCTTAGTTTTATTTCATTCATAATGGTATAAATTATAGTTCAATTTTTTTTTACTAACATTCTCTCATCTTTTCTCAGGTGACATAATTCCTCCAGAGTTACAAGCCAGTAACACAGAAAGCTTTGATTCAGCTGCTGAAGGTGGATCACCTGAATCGTCACAAGGCAGCCCAGTCTTGCCTCCCCTCTCCCCTCAGTCTCAAGCACCACCAGCACTACCCCCGGCCCTCCTCACACTATTCCAGAACTCGGGTCTCATTACTACAATTGCCTCAAACCTCAGCAATGACTCGGGTAAGAGTTTTAGTAGAAATTTTTTTTTGTTTTATTCTTTTCTTACTATATTTTACCAGATTTCTCATCTCATTGATGAAAACAAATATTTCCTATATTACCTAACTTATCTTCTCTTGATTGGGCTTGAAATACTTGTCATATAGATATTTTTTCTTAAGTAAAAATATTCCTTTTACACAATTTAGCTCAAGTTAGATATTGGTTCCTTTAAATATCTTAGCTAACTGTTGTATTTGTTCTATCTATTTTCCAACCTGCTGCCCTCTCAATCCACAGTGCTGGATATGTCTCGCCACGTGCCACTGTACCGAGCACTCCTGGCCCTGGTCCGGGGTTTGGCAGTCACCTCTAGTCTGGCTCCGCTTCTCATGACACCCCAGGCCTCCCCTGCTCCTGTTACTGTTACTACCTCTTCAGCCTCTAATGGAAGCACTGCCACCTCCACCAACAGTGCTACCACCACAGCTGCCACATCTACCACCACCATCTCTGCTGCCACGACCACCTCAGCTGCTGCTACCACCACTGCCACCACCATTCTAACTCCCACTACTGCCAGCACCACAATTACCACCACCCCTGCTACCAACACCACCACTACCAGTCCAGCACCTGCCTCAGAGGCTCTGCCTTGTATTCCTTCTTTGCTGGAAAAAATGAAGAACACTGTCAACATCTACATGGCCAAACTAAAGTGGAAGTCTTCAAAATCAGGTGTTGGAGGAGGTGGAGGTTGTGGTAGCAATGGTGGAGGTGGAGGAGGGGGAAGCAATGGTGGAAGTGGAGGGAACAGCAACACAGGGTCAGCAGATGAGGCTGAACAGGAAGAAGGTCTTTCTTTAATTGTGCCAGACATACAGAACACTGCCCAGGTGGTGAAGGTGAGTCAGTGTCTCTCTTAGTTATATATGCAGGAGCTCATAAACTCTTCATCTGTGCCGTATACTGTAAATCCTCATCTTTTCTTGAAAAGTGTGCAGAATCTAGTTTCAGGTCCAGTATCCATAATGCAGCCATGAGGTTTCAGGTCTGACTATTTGTAAGACTACGTAAAGAAATACTTAAAAGTTTTTATATCATATATTTACAAATATGTTGATGTTACTCTACATTTGCACATGGAACTCAGATTGTATCCTCCCTCCAGGTGAATGGCCACACTAAGAGCCTAAAGTAAATGTTAGATGGTTGGTGGTGAGAAGTAAATCCAGCGAGAAGAAATGCAATATCCTATGTAGGAGAAACAGGTGCCCTACACAGTTCTTGAATTGGAAGACTACAGGAAATGTGTGCTCTGGGTGTCTTTATAGGAAGCAGAATTTAAAGTGAGCAAGGGAATCTCACCCTCTGTATTCTTTTATGTTATGGCCTATAGCGCCTGTAGGCATACTTGAAGAGTATATGTGAGAAGCGCTGTTCAGCTTCCGCCCATTAGTGGTGCAGGTAATTTTATTTATTGTGGTACCCATATTAGGTCCCATATCACAACCCAAGCACATCTTTGGTGTAACCACCTAGAACCTGGGTATCATGGCCATGATGCCAAGTTTTGTTTACTTGTGTATTTATGCATTCTTTATTGATATTTGTTTTCACTTCTTACAGCTGTGCACGGAGAGGCTGCAGCAAGAGATGGACAAGGAGGATCAGACTGATAGCATGGCAGCCAGTCAGCCTCCTCCCTCAAGATCCCTGGTGGAAGTGTACCTTAGCTGCCTCAAACCTCTTCAGTTTGGTAAGCACACACACATGCTGCAATCCACACTACACCCTCATCTAATTTTATCTTAGTTTGAAAAACATTTCTTTTATTATTAAAATTTGTGATTACTTCAGTTGCCAATATTACCCATCTCTCAGTATCACAAAATATTTCTTGTAGTGGCAAAATTACTGAGGACATTTCTCTGCCAGATACCTTTGAGATGGTGGTAGAGGACTCAGAACGAGGAATCCGCTTTGTAGTATCCCACCAGTATGAGGGATCAGTGCGGGGTGCAGGGGATCTCTGCACTTCCCGCAGGATGAAGCGACTAGCACAGGAAGCCGTCACCCTTTCATCCTCTTTGCCCCTCTCTTACTCCTCCTCTGTCTTTGTTCGCACAGACCTCGACCGTCTAGACATTATGAAGGTGAGCGCCCTAAGTTAAATGCAAAGACTATCACTAGTTTGGAGCCCCAAAAGTTTCAGCAATACCATTGAATTGATAACAGGAAAAAATCATTAAAAACTGTGCAGGCAAACATAACAAAAATTGGGAGAAATATTACATGTATGGCCACTTAATGTCTGTAAAAGTTATAAGCAGATTAGATCAAAATTGTTTACAGGATTCTGATCACCTTAAGCCAACCACCTGTACTCTCAGTGATGTTGACTCTTCCCACTTTGTAGGTGCTAATCACTGGACCCGAGGACACTCCATATGCCAATGGCTGCTTTGAGTTTGATGTATATTTCCCAGTGGATTATCCAACCTCTCCACTGCATATTAATCTCCAGACAACTGGGGAAGGCAGGGTGAGTTCTACATAGTGGCATTAATATTAGTTCTAGAAATTTCTGAATTTATTCTTTCCTTGATTGACCAAGTACTGAGCTATGAGTACTGAGAAGTACTCATAGCTTAAAAATATACAATTGATTATTAGGAGTATATGGATAGTTTTATAATATTAATGAGAAGATTATTTGAAATAAAGATTAAAAGTTTATAATTTTTGCAGGTGCGGTTCAATCCTAACTTATATCAGGATGGGAAGGTGTGCCTCAGTATTTTAAATACATGGCATGGACGGCCAGAGGAAAAATGGAATCCTCAAACATCTTCTCTTCTACAAGTAAGCCACACAGTGTCTGCATGTTCTAAATTTTTTCCCCAGTCATTTTGATACAAGCTAGTAATAATTAGTTCAGTCTTACCAAGTTACTACTTTTCATACCATGAAATTCAAGTATGTCAAGTGACAAGATGAGAGGGTGAGAGCAATGAAAGTATGTATAGGAGATATGCTATGAATGTTTATGATGAATGGGTAAAAAGCAACACAATAAGATGAGGATTTAATGTGTGTAAGCAAAGTTGAAAATGCTTATAGGAAAATTAAATTACTTGGAAGATTGAAAAATTGTGGGAAGGATTCCATATTCAAAAGAGGTGTTAGTAGAGACCAAGTGTTTAAACAAATAAAAAAGGAACATGTTAGGTACTTCATCTTCCAAGTGGCTTTCCTTTTCTATTAGCACCATCAACTTAACTGTATGTACACAGCTTAGCACAGGTGTTCGTACCACACCTCACATGCAGATTTTTCTTAATCGCACCCTTTCATTGTGTCACATCACATGCCCTTCTCAATTAACTTATTTCCACAGCACACACTTTTGATTGCTGTCTCCTGTTCCATATCTACTCTTGATTTATACACCAGTGTTGGCAGAAAAATACTATTCCTTGAAAATCTCCTGACATCCAGTGACATGTATCCCTTTTATAACTCTTGTAAGGGATCCTGTAACATGTTCTCTATTTACAACCCTCGCTTTTATTCCAACATCCATCTCATCACTCTTCTTTAAAACTATTCTTGGATACAGATACTCCCATGACCACTTCAGCCTTTTATCTCTTCAAACAATTCCATTTAAACTTTTTTATTCTCTCTCTGCACAGGTCCTTGTGTCTATTCAGAGTCTGATCTTTGTTAGTGAGCCATACTTCAATGAGCCAGGTTATGAGCGATCCAGAGGAACGCCCACCGCCATGCAGAACTCTCGTGAATATGATGCAAACATCCGTGCAGCCACAGTAAGATGGGCCATGCTGAATCAGTTGCGCAATCCCTCTCCATGCTTCAAGGAGGTAATGATGTAACTCTCAGTGGTTGAAATAGCTATTGGAGCATTTTGAATTAAATATTGATGCATTTGGTCATAAATCAGAATTCTAGGTACTGTCTCCTGTAACCTTTCATTTTGCTTTGATTATCACAGGTAGTGGAGAGACACTTCTGGCTCAAACACAAGGAAATCCTGGAGCAAGTAGAGGGTTGGATAGCCAACATGGAGAGTCTGAGTGAGAATCGACGGACAGGCAAGAACATAGCACTCAACACTGTGAGCCTTAAGGTAATTGTAGAACAACTTGTCAAGAGATGTTACCTGTTTTAATTTATCACAGGTATGACAGGTCTTACTTAAAATCCTTCTGTTATCAGCATGTTTCTGAAAGAAAAAATGAGGTGAGTAAATTATCATATATGCTGGAATATAAGACAACTCTGTATTTGAGATGACCCCCCCCAATTTTTTAAGGAAAAATTTAGGTTTTTAGCTATTACCACTATATAAGACGACCCTCTCAGTGGTGAAGGGTGCATCACTTACCAGCTGCATCATGAAGAGCTTGCATGGTGGTCAGTTCCCTTACCAAGTACATTACTATCATGGCAAAATTTACTATTTATGTTCTGCACAGTTCCATGTGTTTCTGAGCCCCAAAATGGCAGGAACATGCATTACTTTCTTTTTTTGATAACTACAGAACTAATTGCCTGCACCTCACTGGGCCCTGGGAACCCATAATATGGCCTTTCCCTCACTACCACTGCCACTGGTTTGAAAATACAGCCACCCTTGATTAATTAATCCAACAATTAACTTACACACAAGTACCTAAATATATAAGGAGTTGCAGTATTTCAAAATGAAGGTTATGACTGACTTAATGTTAACAGGATTTATCAACAGTATGGTTTCTGTTAGCTTTATTGCCAACTGATTTTTGTTATGGCATGGCTGGGTGCGCCACATGATGCTGACGCCATCAGCAAACATTCAACATCCGTAGAGAATAGCTCACCACATCATGGAGCCAATAAATTATATAATATATATATATATATATATATATATATATATATATATATATATATATATATATATATATATATATATATATATAGGCAACCTCACTTAACGAACAGGTTACGTTCCTAAAAGACCGTTTGTTAAGCAAATTTTCGTTAAGCGAACCAATTATAACAAGTTTGACCCCTGACTTGAACTTCCATTGAGTGTAAACAAAGCAAGAGTGCATCATAGTACAGTTAAATGTTTAATGAAGTAAAAATTATGAAGTTAAACATTTAGGCAGTTTAATTTAAGACTAAGTCATTAAGTAAAAATTATGAAGTTAAACATTTAGGCAGTTTAATTTAAGACTAAGTCATTATAATGTACACTTAATTTAAGACTAAGTCATTATAATGTACACTCTTAAATTTATGAGGGGAGGGAGAGTGAAACAGGAAAGACACTAGCCGGCAACCTGTGGAATGTAAACAAAGGGTGCATCATTGTACCGCATACAAAACACAAGGCTTTCCATTTTATCCAATGCAGAGTCATGAGTTCAGGTGGTTCTTTTAGCTTGTGAGGAAGATATGGTCTCACCAGCCTTCTTAATAGAGTCTGCTGACTTGAAAATAGTAGAGACAGTAGATGGAGTCAAGCCATGGTGGCAAGCAATGCTGTTAGTTTTCTTGCCTCTCGTGTCTGTGAATAATATCCAGCTTCACTCGAGAGTGAGAGACTTCCTTGTCTTCATAGCAACGCTAGGCGACATTGCAGGGCATTTTGGTGGCATGTTGAGCGAGGGAAAATGAACTGCTGCTGACACTGTTATTGTTTTAAACTAGGGGGAGCGAGTGGTGCGTGTTTTGTCCACGAGAGGCGCTGGTGTATTCAAAAACCTGTCAGCTTGCGTGATATGGCGGGGCTTTCAAACTTGGAAAAAATTACCTGGATAAAATTTCATTAAAGCAAGTTTGGTGTTCATTAAACGAGCAGATGGTAGTAAAAGGAAACGTTCGTTGTAGCGAAATTTCGTTGTGTGAACCTTCGTTACGTTAAGTGGGAAAGTAATGTATACACGTGTGTGGCTGTAGAATTAATTCTAAGATACTATGGCACTTAATGTTCACCACGGGGATAAAGGGTTGCATTTTATTCTCTTTATAGCTTAAAGATGACCCCTTGATTTAGGAACCTCAAAATTGACAAAAAAAAACTTAGCTTATATTCCGCCACATACGGTAAAGTTAAGTGCTCTTCACGAGTTTATCACTCATAATTACATTGATAAGGACACTGGATGGTGCATAGATGTAATTATTTTGACTTTCCACAAACAGTAGTTACTTATTCATGGTGATGCATAACTATAATTCATAAACATGCAACAAGTAGAGAAACTCATTTATTGATTTTATTGCCTACGTCATCTTCGTTTATGCTCTATCTTTTTTTTTCTCTTTCAGAAAAACTTCCAACTTCTAAAGGAAGAGTTCCGTAAAATGAGTGCCCCACCAGGCCTGGAAGGAGTGCCTCTATCCCCAGCACTCGCTTCTGCTCGCTCTCCTGCTGCCTCAAACTATAGAGAGGCATTGGGTGCTGACAAGGAGCGTGAGACCTCTCAGGGAGGAAAGGAGAAGGAGCCTTGGGGTGCAGCAGGAGTCCAGGCTGGAGGTCCTGTTCGTAACCGCATTAGAAAGACCTCTCGGGCTAACCTATTCGCAGGGAAGCATGGCCCCCATGGTGCAGGAATCCGAGTTAGCTCCAGCACACCTATACCCCAGGAACCTGCAACCACACTACCAGGAAAAGTTCCTCAGCCTGGTCCTATCTCCCAGGACCCAACACCTGGTACCTCTGCCACCCCTGCCCAGGGAGAGCCTCACCCTGTTACCACAGTGCCTGAGACCCCCACCTCAGCCTGTTCCACCCAGGATGGGCTCCCGAGTGAGGCTCAGGAAGTGTTCAACCATGTGAACCATAATAGTTCTTCAGTGGAGGATGGAGCAGTTACCCCTGCAGGCACCCCCTGCTAGCAATTCGCACCCCTGCCCCTTTGTCCTCTGGTACCCACACCACATACACAGAACCTTTATCCACATGTACACTACATCCTCCAATCCTGCCCTGTCCACCCCTCTGTTCATTGGTGCACTGGGTTTTAATAATCAATGGAACTTTTTTTTTTTTCTTTTAAATTTGCTACAAATCTGACTTTCTAGTATAATTTTAGTGATTTTGCAGCGGCATTCGGGCTGAGTATTTATCCCGACCGCCCCACCACTGTGATTTATGCGATAATAGTCATGCTGTGAGGAATATCCTAGGACAGCAGCAGAAAAAGAGTGAGCAACTCGACCTGCCTTGTGCTGCCCCGACCCAGCTGGAACTGAGCTATTTAGCAATCATTTGCATGTTGCTAGTCATCTTGTGAGTGTTGTTTAGCATGATGGCCAGCTACTTTTGGCTCCTTGCACCGACAAGCAGGCAAACAGCCAGGAGAGTCAAGGATGGCTACACGTTGTACAAATCACCCTAAAATCCACCATGCCTTGCCCTGGCCTGCCCTGCTCTGTGTGAGATGCCTTTGCCTGGCCAGCAACAGCAGCCCCAGTTGGTGACAGAAATTCCCCACAGTGGAGCAGGGAGACTGTTCTTATGGTGATGTTTGTCACAGATATTGTGTGTAACTTCTTGTCTAGCTCTCAGGTACTGCCTCCCTTCAGCCAGTGGGGAATGCCGGACAGTGCTGGTGGGACAACTTAGAAAAAGAACACTGCAAGTTGATCATATTTGCATATCGTGATGTCATTTAAGGAGAAAACTTTGTAAACTACTTCTTACCCACTTGACATAGCTTATGATAGTTTTGTAAATATATAAATGTCAACAATAAATAGTTAAGTAAAGAGTACATTATGAAAATGCCTTTTTGACTTCCTAGCTTAGTATGTCACACAGGACTGTGGCTCAACCTGAAGATGTGTGATACAATTGTAACATTATTACTGCTATGACCACATACATGGGTTTGAATATGCATTTTCAGGTTTTAAAGTTGTTAAATATAATATCAGCAAATTAATTTGATGGTTAGTATTGTATAAATAACGTGTGTGTGTGTGTGTTTTATCCTAGCCTATAGCACCTGCAGGTAACTTGAAGAGTATTAGAAGTGCTGTTAGGCTTACATCCATTAGTGGCGCAGGCAATTTTATTTACAGTTGTACCCATATTCACCACCCAAGTAAATCTTTGGTGTAAATACCTAAAACCTGGGTATCATGGTGACATGTAGGTAACTTTAAACCACTCGACAAATAGCAAAGCTTCAAGTATGTACTTGGTGAGATTCAAACCTACACGTGGACGTCTGCCCGATCCCACGCTCACCACGGTCGTCTGCTGGTCATCCAGCCAGCCTTTCCCTTACCAAAAGAGCTCAAAGCTGAAACTGACTGATCTTTGGGTAGGACTGAGACCAAATCACACACCACGCACTGGGAAAGCGAGGCCACAACCCCTCGAATTACATCCTGTACCTATTTACTGCTAGGTGAACAGAGGCTACACATGAAGAGGCTTGCCCATTTGCCTCGCCGCTCCTGGGACTTGAACCCAGGCCCTCTCGGTTGTGAGCCTAGCGTCCTAACCACTACACTACAAGGTAGGTAGTTCACTACGGTCGTCTGCTGGTCACCCAGCCAATCTTCCCCATTACGGAGCGACAGTGTGTGTGCGAGCGTCTTCTCTGGAAATTCCCTCATCACAAGTGAAAGGAGACGTACTAGTTAAATCGTGCAGTTTTTCATGCCAAACTGTTTTTTTCCTTAAGAATGCGGGAAATTACACCACTCAGGAATGGGAGTTCCCATCCCTACCGCTCTCTCTCTCTCTCTCTCTCTCTCTCTCTCTCTCTCTCTCTCTCTCTCTCACACACAGAAAGCTCGGGAGAACATAACCAGTGATGGAAGCAAACATGACCGCTTTGATTGAGCTTCTTCCAAGGTGACGAGTATCCACAGTGACTCAGAGGTGAGGCAATAACTTTTAGTCACGAAGGCAAGTACAATGAGTCAGTGGGGGGAGGGACCAGAGGCAGCAGTTAGATAGTGCGGTGCCCAAGGAAGAGTAGTTGCAAAGAAGGTTTGTTAGTTTACAGCAGCTGAAAGTCGGTGAGTCAGCACATGTGAGTGTGTGAAGAGAAAGTCAGCAAGGTAGTGAACCCCGCGCATCGGGGCAAGATTATCACACGCCCCGCCTGTCACTGAGTCTGTTGGCGCGGCGGTGATGGTGATGGGGACCTTGACGCGGAGGTGTTTGTTGTGAGCTGGTGCGTGATTGTTACTGGTAAGGAAGTAGGAAAAGAGTGTCGGGTATTTTGCAATTTTTTTCCATAGTGCATTTCCTTGGCATGCCTTCAAGTCGTGCAGTGACGTCAATGCCGCGTCTTTCTTGGCCTTCTTTAGAATCCACTGTTCGTTAATATCCACTTATAATCATCACCAATATCTAGCGTTAAACAACCACTAGAGATAAGTGGAGTGAGATCATGGAAGGTGGACGAAAATTTTTTTTTTCAAACCACAAGAGGTGCATCAAGTATTTGCTGGCAAACACTTTTCTTGGAGGTTGGAAAGACTGACTTTCAGTTCCATTGGCAATGATGACGAATAGACAGCATTCACCGAATTATCATAAAAAGAAAAATAAATACAAGAAAATATATCAGAATGAAGGACAAGTACACGCAATGTATGTAGAAGAGATTGGAAGCACATAAAAATATACCTTTATAACACAAAGATACCAGACGGTGAATGAGAGGGACGGTTTGCCTTGCATTTTTCCTGGTATTAACATGTTTTGGACGACAAAAAATATTTTGAACGACCGGTAATATCAGTTAAAAATGTTAGGAAAAACAATCCCTGAGGAACACACACACACACACACACACACACACACACACACACCGCATAGTGTAGTGGTTAGCACGCTCGACTCACAATCGAGAGGGTCGGGTTCGAGTCCCGGGAAGCGGCGAGGCAAATAGGCAAGCCTCTTAATGTGTGGCCCCTGTTCACCTAGCAGTAAATAGGTAAGGGATGTAACTCGAAGGGTTGTGGCCTCGCTTTCCCGGTGTGTGGAGTGTGTTGTGGTCTCAGTCCTACCCGAAGATCGGTCCATGAGCTCTGAGCTCGCTAAGTAATGGGGAAGACTGTCTGGGTAACCAGCAGACGACCGAGGTGAATTACACACACACACACACACACACACACACACACACACACACACACACCTCTTCCGTAGGGGGAAGGCTGGTTGGATGACCAACAAACAACCGTCACGGGAATTTACAATGTCAATTTCCTTCGTCTTTATGTAACGACGGTAAGAGACGATCACTGGAAATTAATACAATCAATATTCTTGCATAAGAAAGGAGAAGGGAGATAGTTTTTTTTATCTATTCTTTTACTATTACTTCATTGCCTTTACTTTTTTTCCATACTAATATTCTTTCTTAGTCACTATCTCGCCGTCACGCCAGTGCAGGGAAAAGTAAGAAAACACGAATGCAGTTTCCCTCTTGTGTTTTAGTCACGACTTGTAGCGATGCGAGCATAATGAGTTCACGGCACTACGAGGAAGTTTCCCACACCAGCTGGCGCATGACGTGCCACCACTGCTGAGAAACATTCCATCAAAGATTAAAAGGAAAGTTGAGAGAAGCCAGCGAGTCTATACATGTGATACTACTAGCAGAAAATATATGCACTGTACTTTACACATTACGCATTATCATAATTTTGCCATATATTAACAACAAAAATTCTGGATATCTTCGATCATTAACACCTGATATAATATTGGAAAACATGTTAATCTGTAAAAAAAAAAAAAAAAATATATATATATATATTTATCTTTGCTACAATAACAAGGTCACAAGGACAAACAAGCAAACAATAATCCAAACTGACCCCTATATCAACGCAGGTTAGAGAGAAAAGACTGGCGCGCAACGTGAGGCGAGTCATGCGACGAAGGGAAGGTTGGGAGCATCAAATTAACTCTACACAAGACCATTATAAGGAGACTAACAACTAAGTGGGCCTTTTTTTTTCTATTTTACTTTTATGTTACCTTTGACCAGATTTCCCATCTTACATAAAAAAAAAGAAGATCAGTTTAGAGGTGTAGCAGAAATATCATTCATAGCTTAAAAAAAGGTTAAAAAGGGTGTGAATGGTTAGTGCGCCATATACGTTGAGATGGTCTGTCCGTGTTCGGGGCTACCACCGGCCTGACAGTGACAGCTGCCCGCCACTTGAGTGTCACCCACTCACTATATTTAGGCCGCCTCAAGGCACAGCTCAGTTCTAGTGAGACACCGCGGAGTGATGATGGCCTCTTCCTTGGGCACGGGCACACACACACACACACACACACACACACACACACACACACACACACACACACACACACACACACACACACCGCGTAGTGTTGTGGTTAGCACGCTCCACTCACAATCGAGAGGGTCCGGGTTCGAGTCCCGGAAAGCGGTGAGGCAAATGGGCAAGCCTCTTAATGTGTAGCCGCTGTTCACCTAGCAGTAAATAGGTACGGGATGTAACTCGAGGGATTGTGGCCTCGCTCTCCCGGTGTGTGGAGTGTGTTGTGGTCTCAGTCCTACCCGAAGATCGGTCTATGAGCTCTGAGCTCGCTCCGTAAAGGCCGATTCACACGACCCGTTTTTGTTCCGACAGGCAGGCCGCCAGCTCACCGCCGTCTAACGGCTGTAAATTCTCACTGACCGTTCGCGACCCGACCGACGATCACTGCAGACAGTCTGTCGCCAGCACACTAGCACTGGCAGTGTTCCTTCAGATACTGGACATAATATGGATCAATAGTTTTTCCTTGAGAGATTAAAAATGCATGCAAATAATGAGTAATAAAATTCACATACTCTTACCTGGTTTGTTTAATTCTTCACCAATCACCTTCCAAATCTTGTCTTTATAGCAATTATCACTGTACCTTCTGTTTGTCATATCAAACAACTCTTCATACCCCCGTACAAGCTCAATCAACCTTTCGTCCATTGTGCCAGCCAGCAAACTAAATGAAAGTGTATGGGAGTGGGGCAAGCTACATGTGCTAGACGGACGGGTGATGTACGGGTCCATGTTCACATTACTCATCACCCATCCTACAGGACCCATTCAAGCCGCCGTTCAACCGGCCAGGGATTCTCGTGACGGAATCCGATCCGTGTCGCTTGGCTGACGGACGGCTGCCGCCAGCAGGGTGACGGGTCTTGTGAATAGTTATACTAAAATGTATTTAAGAATTCTTGATGGCATCATGCTGGCGGCCTGCCTGTCGGAACAAAAACGGCTCGTGTGAATCGGCCTTAAGGGGGAAGACTGCCTGGGTGACCAGCAGACGACCGTAGTGAATTACACACACACACACACACACACACACACACACACACACACACACACACACACACACACACACACACAAATAATAATGCTGTTTGTGCTGCTGCTGCTGCTGCTGCTGCTGGTACTACTACTACGTACATTCCCTCACACACTTCCATTCCCCATTTCTTTCTCCTATCACTACACTTTATGCATTTCAGGTGGGGAAACAGCAGGAAATGCCAAGGAAACACTAAAAATTGAAGGAAATGTTGATGAGTATACACGGGGAGGGATGGAGTTTGGTGTTGGGATGTCTTGGTCCGGGTCATGGTGGGCGGCGGACGGTCTGAAAGGGGATATACATAACTATCGTCTTATTTAACACAGTAATGGGCTATTCATCTATCTATTCTGGCTCTGTTTTGCTCTCTGGAAACAGGGGAGTGTAGGCAAACATTGGTGGATTCACCTGGGGGAAAGGCACGGCTGACTCAATATTTACGTAAGTAGTTAATCTAAAAAATTGCTAAAAGAAAAGAGGCGCCCAAACTGGAATGCACTACAGTTTTAGATGTAACAAATACTTTAACTAATAACCAAAATATAATAACGTTACCGAGTCTATTGTTTACAAAGCTAAGTCCAACAGACCATCTGTATTCCAAACTAACGGCTCCACAAACACATCATAATGCTAAGAAGGAAAGTACAGCTACACTACATCATGTTACATTTTCTGAATAAGAAGAAAAAAATACTTTCCGGCCAAATAAAGAAAACACAG
>NC_059285.1:2701621-2709121 GCF_017591435.1 Portunus trituberculatus
CTGTTGGTTCTTATTCATATGTTTTAAGCCCTTAAGTACCATGACGCATTTCCATATTTGTCCTGTTTACTATCTGGTGATTTTATACAGCTTCAGAAACTTACGTGGGGGATTCAAGTAGAGAAAAATGGATCACTAACCTTCAGACCTCCATAGACTCTTCCTAATGTCAATAAAATGGTCTAATCGTAAATAAATCTCAAGATAAAAATGCGCACCAGTATTGAAGGTGAAAATCATCAGAAAAAAAATGTCTTAGGCGCGGCAGAAAAAGGGAATCAGGAGTGAGTGAGGGAAAGGTGGCGGGTGATTCTGAAACCCTGCATGGACAAAGCGAGAGGTGAGAGGTTAAGAACAAAACCAAAACACGTCAAGTGGAAGTGGTGTGGAGGACGTAATGCGGCACACACACCCTGGAGCTTCTTGCTTTGTGTGTGTGTGTGTGTGTGTGTGTGTGTGTGTGTGTGTGTGTGTGTGTGTGTGTGTGTGTGTGTGTGTGTGTGTGTGTGTGTGTGTGAAATTCCTTCTAATTTCAGGAAGCCAACAAAATACCAAAGTTTTTTCTTCGTTTTATTTTATTCTACCGACTTATCTTATTTATTTGTTTATTTTTAGTACAGTAGCATCATCCTGAACCAACAATTTTCTTTTTTTCACTGATGCGGGAAAAGAAAAGAGGAAAATATACACAAATAGATCAAGCAACACGCCAACACAAACCCACACCGCGTCCACGCCCAGTCCAGGAACGCCCAGCAGCACAGTGAACGTGAACATGAACGTGAGGAATATGACGGAGGACGCGTGCTTGTTCTGTCACTCCTGCGGCCGGAGCCACACCCACTGTTGCAAGCACTGCGGCGGGAACACCAGGGAAAGCCTTCTTTTTTTTCCATCTCTGTCTCCCTGCACAAGGTCAAACAGCCTATGTATGTAACGGTCTCGTGCCCTTGTGTTGCAGGGCCGTGTGTGGTTGTGAACCCACACCCTCACTGTCATTGGGGTGGCGACTGTAGTTTCTTCATTTTCCTATTCATTCACTCACTTATTCATCCACTCACACGTTTACTCACTGATTTTAGGCATTTGATTATCCATTTGATCTTATTTACTTCCTTCTCTTACACAATTGGTTAGCGTATCGTCTCAAGAAGACTAAACTTAACATAAAACTCCTACTTGCCATTAAATTCACACTCAATTAAAGAAACCCACACCCGTGACAGCCTTGGTTCCTAGGGGCTGCGTGGCGCCGCTCCTCCCCACCCACCCCTGTAGGTCAGGGCCGGTTACTGCGTTGTGGTGCACGCATCACATACGCTCGTTATCAGTGACGCTACTCCGTGTAAGCCTTGAAAAGAGGCCTGAGAATTACATGTCCACACCCAACGAGGCTGATTCAGTTCCTCTCCATTTCTTGGTGTGTGGTCGGCGGCCGCTGTGTTGTGGGTGGCTATTAGCTGGGAGACCTCTATGCTCCATCACTTTTTTTTTTTTTTTTATGTTACGGTCTATAGCGCCTGTAGGCATACTTGAAGAGTATATGTGGGAAGTGCTGTTAAGCTTCCGCCCATTAGTGGCACTTGGAAACTTGGAAACAAAGCCAGCATGAGAGACTGAGACGCCTCCTGGACACCAGACAATGAGTCCAGTACACTCGTATGACGCACCAGAGTGTTGTCACAACAGACAAACAACAACCGCATTACAATAAATCTTGCATCTTAGCCGCTGGAGACAAACACCTTCACACCACTGCAGCCACAAAGACAGGCTTTTGCAATGCCGACTTGATCACTTGAATTAAGGCGTGTTTTCAAAGTCTAACCGAGTGGCTTGGTTACAAAGCCATCTCCGGTGAAAGCAGGCTGCAGTGTTTCCTGGGCCGGATCAGCAGCGAGGCTAGGCCGACCAAACAAAGCAAGACTTCTTGAAGTCTTGAAGCGAGCTGTGGTTTACTTGGTCATTGAGGAAATTGATATTTGGCACCGTAATTTACCGGTGGCGCAGAGGGTAAGGTGGTGAGCAAGGGATCGGGCAGACGTCCATGAGTAGGTTCGAATCCCGCCACGTACAACCTTTAAAACTTTGCCATTCGTCGAGTGGTTTAAAGTTAGCAACATGTCACCATGATACCCAGGTTCTAGGTGGTTACACCAAAGATGCGCCTGGGTGGTGATATGGGCCCTAATATGGGTACCACTATAAATCAAATTGCCTGCGCCACTAATGGGTGAAAGCTGAACAGCGCTTCCCGCGTATAATATACTCTTCAAGTACACCTACAGGCGCTACAGGCCATAACATAAAAAAAAAAAAAAATCATGGAATAGACGACTGAATATTGCCTCACTCACTGTACGTCGAAAGTTGGTGGCTGCATATTCTATTTTATTTGATTTATTTATTTTTTTTTTTCTATTTCCAAATGTAAAAGTACAGCGTAAGCACAAGACTCACCCTCACACAGCACAAACTTGTTTTACAATTTTTACATTCATTTTTACTTAAGTCTGAGTGACAATTACTTCATATTGAAAGTAACTAACTGTCTAGTCTAGGACTTCAAATATAAAACCATTGTTGTGTATTAGAATTATTAAATCATACCGCACATTTCAAGCAGGTTACCGTGGAAGTCTGCGGTGTGTCTGTCTCTTGGTATTCAGAACAGACCATTTGTAATAACAATAGATTATTGTTCAGCACTATGACAGCAAATTTTTGGTGCACTATTACAAACTCCCAGGATGGGAATACCGCTGCAACTCGCGCTGAGCTCAGTTGTTGATTCGCATTGAAATTACTTTTACTGAATAAGGTTTTCCACTGTTTTGAACAGAAAGTCTTCCTGTTCAAGTAGTTCACTACGCCCATTCAAGGGTCACACCTAACTCAGAGATATCCACATAACAGGCGGCCGAGGAGCTTCAACACTCCCAGTGCTTGTGTTGTGTACATAACAATCACGGTACTGACTGACTAGGTAAGTGGCGGTGCGAGCTTTGAGAAAAAGTGTCTCAATATAGAATACTTAATAAACTATGTAAACAAATAAACAAATAAATGAAATGAAAAATAAAATAACCACTTCCGTCTCTGAGCTGAGTCTGCAGTCAACGGAACGCAACACACGGCGATGAGCGGATGTCCATCCTTTGTGTGTGAGGACTCACCAACAATGTCACCTTCTTGCCACAAACTTACCAAAACCTTCTTCATTAAGACAACACTGAATCAACATTGTGTGTGTGTGTGTGTGTGTGTGTGTGTGTGTGTGTGTGTGTGTGTGTGTGTGTGTGTGTGTGTGTGTGTGTGTGTGTGTGTGTGTGTGTGTGTGTGTGTGTGTGTGTGTGTGTGTGTGTGTGTGTGTGTGTGTGTGTGTGTGTGTGTGTGTAAAGCACAACTTGTTCGGTCCAACAGTGAATGTATTTCTGGAAGTGTTTCACCAAACCCTCATCACAGCAGCGTCTTCCGGGGAAATAAGAAAATAATAAAAATAATACAGGAAAAAAAATACATTACGAACAATCACTGACTTTGTGAAGCGTTCTGTCACACATTGCGTCACTGCTCCATGCGCTGCATTAACACCTGAATAACGCACAACGCTCCCTGTGCTCTAACAAAAAGGCCTCGCCACATCCAGCACATGTTAACCCTCATTCATAAAAGGACCCAAACTTTTATTAATACCACCCGTAGTACTTTCACTTACTACACGAAGCCGCCAAGCCAGTTCCGCCCCCTAAACACAGCTGGACCTGGAGAAAGCTCCTCGGGCCCTCCCCAGTAACATACGACTTATTTCCAGGAATACAAGTAGAGACGCGAACTTTAGGGAATGTTATATGAAGTTCCAGTAATGTCACACACACACACACACACACACACACACACACACACACACACACACACACACACACACACACACGTTTTTACATAAATGAAGGAATATAATTATTTTTCCTCCCTCAAAGCTTATTATTATTCTATTATTCTACAGAAGTTTCAGACGTGCTTCCTGTTGGTCAGAATTTCAGTTTTTTAACAATATTCCGAAACATTCTGCCTCCACTGCATTCAATAGGCTCTAGATAAAGTTACACTGTTTTTGGGGATATATTTTTTTCATGATTCTAGTAAGAGATTAACAAGGCTTCTACACTAATAATAGAAGAATCTTGAGAACACAGGAAATCGTCTGTGGCCTTTGAGAATAGTCGTGGTGAGAGAGCAAGGCGTCGTCTCTGATTACTACGGGTCCTTGCGGCACAGACCAATGAACTGTCACGTAGGAAACCTCTCCCTCCCTTCTTTATCCTTAACGCAGAAATGCACACCAACACACACACACACACACACACACACACACACACACACCGCATAGTGTAGTGGTTAGCACGCTCGACTCACAATCGAGAGGGCCGGGTTCGAATCCCGGTAGGCGGCGAGGCAAATGGGCAAGCCTCTTAATGTGTGGCCCCTGTTCACCTAGCAGTAAATAGGTACGGGATGTAACTCGAGGGGTTGTGGCCTCGCTTTCCCGGTGTGTGGAGTGTGTGTTGTGGTCTCAGTCCTACCCGAAGATCGGTCTATGAGCTCTGAGCTCGCTCCGCAATGGGGAAGACTGGCTGAGTGACCAGCAGACGACCGAGGTGAATCACACACACACACACACACACACACACACACACACACACACACACACACACACACCTGGGAGGCCTACACATGATCAGGTGTCACTGGAGAGAATGGTTCATAATACTTTGAAAAAAATAAATAAGTAAAAAGGTCATCTCTCTCTCTCTCTCTCTCTCTCTCTCTCTCTCTCTCTCTCTCTCTCTCTCTCTCTCTCTCTCTCTCTCTCGTGCGAGGTCTATATAAAGCACGCGCAAAGGCCGGCCCCTCCAATCACACACTCACTTTCATCCGGAGAGCGAGGCAGCCACACCAGCCCGCGAGGAAACGAACGAGCGAGCGCGTCAGGCAAGGCAGGCAGGGAGCACCGCCCACCGCTCAGTGCGAGGCGCGAGACAGCCAACGAAGACCCACAGAGGGGAAAAGTGCGCGAATCCCGGAAAGAGAGAGAAAGATGCATATCCCGGGTGCTCTAGCGTTGTTGGTGGCAGTGGTGGCGTCTGTGTGCGAGGGCTTCCCCGAGGGCGCTCCCATCGAGGCCTGTCTCTACGGTAACAAGCCCAACCACTACGGCACCAAGGCCAAGCCACCCCAGGACAGCAAAGTCAAGTTTTTCGCTACCGACTCCTACTACGAGCCTGGCGCTGTGATCTATGGTGAGTGTGAAGTGTCTTTTTCTCCCTCTCCCTCTCTCTCTTATTACAAGTTTGGCACTCTTATCTCTGTGGGTGTGAAGTGCGTGTCTCTTTCTCCATCTCCCTCTCTCCTTATTACAAGCCTGGCACTCTTATCTGTGGTGGCTGTGAAGTGCATGTCTCTTTCTTTCTCCCTCTCCCTCTCTCCCTTATCACAAGTCTGGTACTCTTATCTGTGGGAGGTGTGAAGTGAGTGTCTCTTTCTCCCTCTCTCTCCTTCTCTCCATTATCACAAACCTGGAACTCTTATCTAAGGTGAATGTGGTGAGCGTCTTTTTCTCTCTCCCTTTCACTCTCCTTTATCACAAACTTGACACTGTTATCTATGGTGAACAAGAAGTGGACACGTTCTTTTCCCGCCCTATTCTTCTTTTTTCATATTCCTTAACAGACTTGTCGAGTGTGCTGAACTATAGAGAGGAAGTTTCAATCTTTTATTCTTGTTTCATACGTTAGTGAGGATGGATCGAGAAGGTTGGCTATACGTAGAAGTTCGTTGTGTTTAGCTTCTAATAATGATAATGGTGTTGGTGATGATGACAAAGGAGAATGCTGCTACTGCTCCTCCTCGTATTCCTCCTCCTCCTTCTTGTATTCCTCCTCCTTCTCCTCCTCCTCCACCACCACCACTATTTAAAGCCTACATTAATGAAGACCGATGGAATACGTTTGATCAAGAGAATAAATAAATGACTGCTCGTTGTGCTGGGATTATCTTTCTTCTTTCCTGTACGAGTGAGCAGTGAAGACACACCAGACACGCTGCAGCAAACTAGTTAATAAAAGGTTCAATGATCTAATGAGAATTATGCTGGCTTTTCTTTTACAAATGCGAGCGAAAAAAAAAAAACAGAAAACGCACGCTGAAGCAGACAAAAAAAAAAAAAAAAAAAAAAAAAAACTCGATTTACTAATGCTCTAAAAGAGAGTGATGCCTATTTACTTCTATGAGTGCGTTAGTAGAGACAAAGTACGACACGTGTATCAGAAGACAAAAAGGATGGCTATGGTACTAACTGTTCTACTATCTACCACGAAGACGATAAAAAGACAAGCCAAACAGAATGACAAACTGGTTGATTCTAGCACTGCGGCAACCAATACTCGAGGCGCCTTGAGAGAGAGAGAGAGAGAGAGAGAGAGAGAGAGAGAGAGAGAGAGAGAGAGAGAGAGAGAGAGAGAGAGAATAACCACAATAAAAACATAAACCAAAAGAAACTGCAACATAGAGAAAACGAAAAAAAAGAAAAAAGAAAAAAAAAGGAGAAAGAGAGAGAAAGAGATAAAGAAAAGAAGTAGTACCTAATGATAGTGTTGTGTTGTTTGGCGGCAAGAATGAAGAAAAGTGAATGTAGATATTTATCATTACGCACATTCTCCATCAGACAGGGGGACGGGGCAGGGTGGGGAGTGAGTAGCAAGTTTGGATCGCTGACTGGCTCCCTCCCTCGCTTGCTCGCTCGCTCGCTTGCTCGCTCACTCGCTGCTTGCTGCTCGCCTAGCCTAGCCTAGCCTAGCCTTGCCTCGCCCGGCCTGGCCTCTCCTCTCCTCTCCTCTGCCTTTCACTTCATGTACTTGCAAGGAAATGATAGCAAGTTTTTATTATTATTATTTACATTTTCTTAGTTTTTTCTGCCTCTATTCTTTTTCGAATAGCGGTTTTATTTATTTTTTTCTAGAATTTTCATTTTGTGATTACGTTTGATGTTTTTTGTTATTCAATTCATTTGTTTATTCATTTCATTATTGGTATTTTAACGTGTTTGCTGTTTTTTTCTTTATTTATTTGCTTATTTATATACTTTATCTATTTATTCATTCATTCATCTATTTATTATCATCCTTTTTGTATTCTATTCATCTTTTTTTTAGAGAGAGAAGTTAGAATCACGTGATAGGAATTGGAAAGATGTTACGTCCCCCCCGGCTCTCTCTCTCTCTCTCTCTCTCTCTCTCTCTCTCTCTCTCTCTCTCTCTCTCTCTCTCTCTCTCTCTCTCTCTCTTCATCAGCCTCGCCTCATTGATAAGCTACACGGAAATTACAACAATCAACGTTTACATATCACTTTTTTTTCCTGCGAATGGAGAGTTAAGAGAGAGAAATGCAGTGTGGAGAGGGAGGGAGAGTCAACGTGCTGCTCGAGTGGATGTGGTGGACTGG
>NC_059285.1:2711621-2764121 GCF_017591435.1 Portunus trituberculatus
TTTAAAGACTTTACTACATAAGTGGCCAGATTTCGAAAGGAATTGTCGTGATTTAAATGAGAGTTTAGCGAGCAGTGCGTCGCAAAAACACATGCAAACTGAACTCTTCATCTCTGTGGCCCTTTAAAGACAATCATGATGAAAGGAAAAAACGTTTAAAGACCTTACTACATACATGGACAGATTACGAAGGGTACTGTCATGACTGTAGTGACGGTCTCAGTGATGGAAGCACACATGAAGACTGGGTGCTTAATCTCTGTGACCCATTAGAAAACATTTAATGGACATAACACGCATTTTCAAAGATATTTTCGTGAGAGTTCAGCAAACAATCCAAATTAATTATAGAAAATCACGAGTCAGATTATCCATTTCCGTGGCTCATTAATAGAATCCAGATCAGAGAAATAATAAAAAAAAAACTAAGTACTCTATACCACGTATTCAAGGGTGTTTCCATGATTACATTGGGAGTTTAGCAAATTACTCAGTGTCAGTAATGAAATAAAAAAGAAAACAAAACATGCCAGCTGAATTATTCACATCTCATGATCTTTAACCCCTTCAGTACTGGAAGGCCTTTTTATCATGAATTTTGGGTGTCATTACTGATTAGACGATCTCATTGACATTAGAAAGGCTCTATGGATGTCACAAGATTAATGGTCAGAGTCTTCAATATTTTAATCTCCACATGAGTTTCTGTACTTGTACAAAATCGCCAAACAGTGAGCAGAATAAATATGAAAACGCGTCCTGGTCCTGAAGGGGTTGAAACTGTAGGAAACAGTCAAGACGCGAGATACACTTTCCAGAATGACATTATGAGCGGGACAGAGGGATGGAGGCCGTGTGAAGTGTGAGTGAAGGGGTAAGTGTTCAGTACAACAATTAGTGAGCGCGTGAGGTGGCCGCGATCACACACACCCCTCATTGGCTAACTCCCTCATCTTGTCAGCCAGTTGGGGAGGGAGAGAGGGGGAGGGGTGACGCAACAGTGAGTAATTTTTCCCGCCCTTTCATCCTCCGTCCCGTCCCTTCCCTTCTCTTCTCGTCGCCACGTCTTCCTTTCCCTTCACTAAGCAAATTCCACTTACAGCCGCGGCTCAGACTCATCTCCTCTCACTTTCCTCTTCCTCCTCCTCCTCCTCCTCTACCATCACCACCACGACTAATGAGGCCATAAAGCTAACTTGTTCCTCTCTTTCTCTCTCTCTCTCTCTCTCTCTCTCTCTCTCTCTCTCTCTCTCTCCCCCCCGTGTGTGTGTGTGTGTGTGTGTGTGTGTGTGTGTGTGTGTGTGTGTGTGTGTGTGTGTGTGTGTGTGTACCGATCATCACTTTCCACACATCACGTCCCTCTCTCCACCCTGTTCCCTTCAAACGCCGCCTCTCCCGCCAAGCAAAGCACACACGTGGCCTGCCTCAGTGGCCCAAGGCAGGCCAGGCGATGCTGGTAGGTAATTCTCACAGCAAGAGAGAGAGAGAGAGAGAGAGAGAGAGAGAGAGAGAGAGAGAGAGAGAGAGAGAGAGAGAGAGAGAGAGCATCATCTATTGCGTCACTAAACCAGAAGCAGTAACAAGTCAGTCAGTCAGTCAGTCAGTCAGTCAGTCAGTCAGTCAATGTTTCCTTAAGTAAGGAATACTGTTCTTCTGTTTTGGTTCATTTTGTCAGATGGTGTGTGTGTGTGTGTGTGTGTGTGTGTGTGTGTGTGTGTGTGTGTGTGTGTGTGTGTGTGTGTGTGTGTGTGTGTGTGTGTGTTTTTTTTTTTTTGTTTACCCAGTCTGTCGATCTGCCTTTAGTCTCTCTCTCTCTCTCTCTCTCTCTCTCTCTCTCTCTCTCTCTCTCTCTCTCTCTCTCTCTCTCTCTCTCTCTCTATTGTCTTCCAAACATTCGTTCTTACTCTTCTATAATTAGATAATTAACTGGACTACTTATTTTTTCCTCCTTCCAATCGCTTCCAACTTTTTTTCCAACAAGAACCAGGACGGGAGGGAGTGAGGGAGGGGAGGGGACGGGAGGGGAGAGATGCGGCTGGCGGCGGCTGTGGTGGTGACGGTGGCGGTGGGGGCGGGGGCGGGGTGGTGGTGGTGGTGGTGGTGGTGGTGATGAAAGTGTTCCAAAATTAGCACTACTTTAGCTACTTACAACACCAGCCAAGCAACACCAGAGTTATTTGCAATTAGGCCTGTGGTGGAGTAGTGATGTGGTGTTTGATGTGATATGTGTGTGTGTGTGTGTGTGTGTGTGTGTGTGTGTGTGTGTGTGTGTGTGTGTGTGTGTGTAATTTACCTCGGTCATCTGCTGGTCACCCAGCCATTTTTACCATTACGGAGCGAGCTCAGAGCTCATAGACCGATCTTCGGGTAGGACTGAGACCACAACACACTCCACACACCGGGAAAGCGAGGCCACAACCCCTCGAGTTACATCCCGTACCTATTTACTGCTAGGTGAACAGGGACCACACATTAAGAAGTTTGCCCATTTGCCTCGCCGCGTCGGGACTCGAACCCGGCCCTCTCGATTGTGAGTCGAGCGCGCTAACCACTACACTACGCGGTGTGTGTGTGTGTGTGTGTGTGTGTGTGTGTGTGTGTGTGTGTGTGTGTGTGTGTGTGTGTGTGTTCTTAGGACCTGTATGTATTCATTTCTGCCTTTCAATATGTACAGTACATTTTTGTCTATTTGCTCTCTCTCTCTCTCTCTCTCTCTCTCTCTCTCTCTCTCTCTCTCTCTCTCTCTCATTTCACGCCCCGTCGGTCGAGATCCTTCTAAGCTAATGGATGTCAAAATAGTATACAACAATAAGGTGTACAGTATTAAAGTTTTTTGTTAGCCGCAAGCAAGTATAAGTGGCGCGGCTGTGTCATTTGTGTTGTTACTGTTGTTGTTGTTGTTGTTGTACGTGGTGTGGTTAATAAATATGTGGTCAGTCAATTAATCTGCCACACTCACCTCCACTCTTTCTCTCTCTCTCTCTCTCTCTCTCTCTCTCTCTCTCTCTCTCTCTCACACACACACACACACACACACACACACACACACACACACACACACACACACACACACACACACACACACACACACACACACACACACACAGGACGCGCAAGCACCACGTAACAATACTGACCATGAATGCACAACTTAATATAAAAGAATAAAAAAATTATAAAAAAAAATTTGGAGGCTGGATATTGAAACTGTAAACGAGGAAACGAAAGAAAATAAAGGGGGGGGGGAAGAACACCGGAAAAACCTTCGCTCATGGACACGGACGGCGCAGAAAAGAAAGAAAAAAAAAATAATAGAAAAAAAAAAAAACACCAAGCGAGGCACGTATTGTGAGAGGCATCAATTGGACGGCGATACATTGAGTTCTTTCTGGGTCGAAGGAAGACAAACTCCTCAGCGGCTCGGCGTGACGCGGCGCGCTCTTTGTGGCGGAACAACAATGAACAATTCCAGCACGGCCTTGGTAGCGCTGGGCCTCTCACGCCGTCGGTGGTCACAGCTTTCCCGCCCCACCCACCGACACACCGCCACACCACCGGGGTCCTGACACTGCACCACGCCCACCATGCACGTGATACTCCATGACACCCACACTGCATTCTAACACCATTGTAATTCCTAATCTTCTCGACATCACCTCACCACTCCACACTGGGCCACCACCTGTCATCACATCATCACACGAGGATCCTGACACTGCACCACGCCTACTACGACAATAATGACACCCCACTGCCTTCTACATCCCACCTAACTTCCCATTTTCTCGACATCATCTTTTTTCAACCTCTCTGCACGCCACCACACCACCACTGACCCCCTGACACTGCACCACACCCCACCATGACACACTATGACACCCCCACTACTTTGCGCATCCCACGTATAACTCACTGCCGTCTTGACATCACCCCAATCCAACCTCACAATAGCGCTCTCGTTTATCAGTGCATTCAGGCCACCCTCCCTCCCTGCCTCCCTTCCTCCCTGCCTCGCCTCTCCTCATCTCCCTCGCCCTCCTGTCACCAATCACCACCACGCCCTTCCGCTAGCTTTTTTATTATGATGGTTTCTTGCTACTGTCACTTGCATGTTTTCTTTGTGTGTGTTGTTATAGTACTTCTATCTCCACCTTCCTCTCCTTTACTTTCTCCTTTTTACAACTATACTTTAGTAATTGAAAAGTGCTTACAACACATGATAATGATGATGATGATGATGGCGCTATTATATGACCCTACTAATGATGTCGATGCTCTCTGTGACCGTGTGACCTATACAAGAACGTAAGAAAATAAGGGAAGCTGCAAGAAGCCGTCAGACCAACACGTGGCAGTCCCTGAGTGAAACATCCCTACGTATTTCCACCGATCAATCCCATCAACACATCCGTCAATCATTCAACCAACTGACCAATCAATCACTCAGTCAGTCAGTCAGTCAGTCAGTCAATCATTCAGTCAGTCAGTCAGTCACCCAATCTTGAAGGATTTAAATTTGCTTCCTTAAAAAAGCTGTTTCCATCTTCACATCCTGTCTTGTCGAATCTTTCCAATTCTGTCCACCAACTTTCCCTTCTTACTGGAAATGCTGTCAGTCAATACCAACGGAGAATAGTATATACTGCCACCTTTCATTTCACAATCCATCCCTTCTATAGCTTTGTCCGCTCTCTCTACATATCCTCCTTCTTTTTGTAATAGAAGAGTAGGAAACATTCATTCTCTTACCATCATCCACTGTATAATCTGCCACCTGTTATGGATTTCGTAACTTTATTGTGAATTGTTTCTAGTTTATTTATTTTATTTCTTATTTTTTTTAGTCTATCGTCAAGCGAAATTCTAAACTCGTATATCTATCATCCATTTAACAATATGCACAATCTTCTACCTGATACGGACTAATTGTATATCTGTCATCCACTTTACAGTCTATATAATATGCCACCGAACACGGATTCCTTAACTTTTATACCTAACTTTTCATCGTCAAAAGCAAGACTCGAAAGCTCCCGTCACTCCATACCACACCCAAACAACAGCACATACTGTGTCAAGTGTCCGCTGCATTCACTGACTTTCTTCTGGTTTTTCTTCAATGAATCTCGGTCATCCTGTTTTTCGGGGCTTTGATGAAATGTTTGGTGTTGCCTCAAACCTCGCCTGGCTTCCCTAGTGTCCGTCATAAATCTCTGTTTCCACACACAACTTTCACGTGGTCTCTGTATCTGTGGGTCTTAAAGTGTTGTCTTACCTTTCTGGCCACTTTATTGGTGCTGCGGTGCGGTATAGACATTCACTGCTCTTGTCACTTCAATTATTATTCTTTTCATGTATCTATAACAATTACCGTTTCTCTCAAGGTCCTATACCCCATAACAATTACTATTGTAACCATTGTTTTTAACACTATAATATTCTTACTATTCTAATAATTATCATATTTCTTTAAGCAATTGCTACCCTACTCATTGTTCTTTTCATACTCTCTTATAATTCCCATTACAATCACTGTTCTTCACATAAACCAATAGCATCATTACTATTACTCTACCCACTGTTCTCATTACGATAATATCATTACAATGCATAACCTTATAATATTGCCACCAATCACTGCTCTTCTCTCACATCACTCCTCAAAACATACTCTTAATAAGCGAGCGGGAGAGAGAAAAGGGAGGCGGGAAGAGAGTGATGGAGGAGAGCAGAGAATAATTTCCCACGCACTCCCACGCCGCCTTTAAATAGGGTGGAGCCACCAGCAGCGTGCGTCTCATCGCCTTCACTCCCACCACCGCCTGTCGCAACATTACAACACTGCATTCTTCCACTCATTTTCATGGTTACTGCGCCTCTGAACTTGCTCTCCGCGGTTCCCCTCACGGCCTCGCTGCACGACACTTGTTTACTCTCATCCTGCTTGTCTAGTGATGCAAGTGCTGGCTATTACGATCGCTCCGTTCTTGAACTAGACAAATAGCAACTGTTACCTTATTCTGTATACTCCATCTTACTGTGACTTGCGCTGCCAGAAAGGAGTATTGTTGGTTCCAATCATGCACGGGGAGTCTTCTCTAATATGTCAGTATTCTAAGAAGGAGGAAATTTGCTTGTTTTGTTATGATCTCGTTTCGCTGTTTTTCATCTATCTAAAAACTTTCAGGTAATATTCATCCCCCCCCCAAAAAAAAGCATAGGAACTTTTAATAAATATATCGTATGTATTTCAAAAAGCGATAACTTTGCAATGTTATTATTACTTCCGTTATTCAGCGTATATTTAACATTTCTGAGGCAGCGCTGTTCCCACGTTAAAGGAAATAAACTGTATAGATATTAACAAACAAACAAGGGTAATGTATGCAGTTATAGGAGACAGTATTGTTCCCACGTCAGAGAGAGAGAGAGAGAGAGAGAGAGAGAGAGAGAGAGAGAGAGAGAGAGAGAGATAAAGTTTCATATACATTAATAGAGAGACAAGGCGATGTGTGTAGTAAGTCACCGAAGTGTGTAACAAACAGTGCTCACGTGCCAGATTACACGAGCCATGAAATGTGACGCGTGGCTGAATCACAGACGTATAGGGTGGGAAGAGCTCCTCTGCACACACGCACACACACACACACACACACACACTAACTACATAAAACAAACTGGAATCTAAATGGGCCTTTTTATTTAATCGTTTTTGTTTCCCTTTGCCAGATTTCTCCTCTTCAATATATAAAAAAAAAGAAAATAAAGCCTAGCTATCACATGATCCCTCGTGGTGGTCAATTAGCCTACCAGTGTGCACCAGTCCGCCATGAAACGTGTGTAATGGGTTGAGGCTTCGATTCAGAGCGCTATTTATTGTGCACCAGTCCGCCACACAACAAGTCAAAGGTAAGAGGCTACAAATGACAATCAACATCTGGCCGACGTTCTTTCTATATCCAAGAGAGTGACAGTGCATAGTCTCTGCGGCAAGCGTATTGTGTATCTTGGCAAACAAACTGTGATACGTACGTGTTTTGTATATTGTTGGTTATTCTTGACAAGTAGTTTATTTATTCATTCATTTATTTATTCACTTACCTATTTGTTGGTTCATTTATCTTTACGTTTATATTACGATGGAGGATTCTTATTTTTGGATGTTGGTTTAGTGTTTTGTTGAGAAGTAGTTTATTTTTTCACCTATGATAAGTAATTTATTCATCTACCTATCCATTTACCTTTACGTTTTTACTAAGATGGGGGGATGAAAGGAAGTTGTTCATTATATCTTAAAGGAAGGAGGAAAGGAAGGAAGTTGTATCAGTTTCTCGTCCGCGTTACAATAAGAGGTTTCGATTCAAGAGCAACATTTTGTCTCCTTGGGATCAAAAGTTAAGTGACAGACCACTGGATGAGCCGAGTACTTTTAGCCTCTTCAGTACCATGACACGTTTCCATATTCATTCTAGTGATTTTACATAGCTTCAGAAACTTGTGTGGGGGACTAAAATAGTGAACACTGTGGTCATTAATCTTCTGGCATCCACAGACCCTTCCTAATGTCAATAAAATGGTCGTATCGTACACAGATCTCAAGGTACTCGTATAAAATAATGTGTCCCAGTATTGAAGGAATTATCAATGAAGAAATATGCTCCCTCTACAATCTTTCTCTCCCTCTCCCTCCCCCACCTCTCTCTCTCTCTCTCTCTCTCTCTCTCTCTCTCTCTCTCTCTCTCTCTCTCTCTCTCTCTCTCTCTCTACAACAAATGACACAGCTTCACTATTTAGGCGTGAACACAAAGGCAGAGACAACCACAGGGAAGACAAAGGAGCTGAGGTTTGGGAGCACTGGAGGGAATATGGAGCAATGCCGGTCTTTCAGAGGGAATCGTGTGGATAGCAACGCTGGTGCACGGCCGAGGGGTCAAGGGAAGCGAGAGAGGTGCTTCAGAATTACTCCATGCGTGAGATGAGGGCGGAGTGAGGAACAACAAAGTGGAGATGGGGAGAATGGCGTGGGAAATATCATGATCGGACCCCCCAGGGAGTGCAGGAGTTGTAAGGTCATGGAAAGATAGGACAAGAGACTGATTAGATTAGAAAATAAGGAAAAGCTTTAAGAAGCCATTAGATCTTTAACCCTTTCAATACTAGGACACATTTTTACCTTGAGATTTGTGTGCGCTTACACCATTTTATTGACATTAGGAAGGGTCTATGGAGGTCAGAAGATTAATGGCCACAGTCTTCACTATTTTAATACCCCACATAAGTTTCTGAACCCGTATAAAATCACCAAATACCAAGCAGAGTGAATATGGAAACGCGTCGGGGTACTGAAGGGTTAAAGTGACACCAGATATTGCCTGAAACAAACCTATCCATCTATATCTACCAATCCTCATTTTAGCTTCACTATCCTCACCCACAATTTTGTCTAACCTTTTAAATCTCGCTGATGATCCTGCACTAACAAAACAAGAGAGACACACGCAGCTCCTACGGGGTGACTGGGGAAGGGAGACACAAAGAAAATGGAAAGGGCTCGGGGTCAAGGAAGTGATGTCACGGAGCCTGAGCAACCAGGAGGTGAAAGGCGTGTATGGGACAGAGTGACAGTGTGGCGCGGACTGCAGGGGGCAATGTACCGCGCACATCAGAGGCCTTGAGTAGTAAGAAGCGTCTTGGATGAACGAACTACTGGCGCTGGACAGAAGCCTCCTCCTATACTTGCGTGGTACGTCATACCACGCCTGGCTCAGCGCGCTGGGGAAATTGTGCCGTAACCAGCAGTCTTCACTATGTTACTCCCACACTAGTAACCGGGAGCGCTGTGTTTACTTAAGTGTACCAAACAGTGGGCGGCCGGCAAATACTGTACCTTTTACCCCATCTCTCTTCCTGTCCCATGAACTACTGATGAACCACGAATTAGCCAGACGGACAACTTGGGACATCTGGTTACGTATATGTAGACTGAGCTTGTTATACGAAATCAGGCTATGACAATAGGTAGTGAGTTCCGTTTTTTGGGGAGGAGGAAGAGCGCAGGCTGGCGAGAGGTGCGATGAACGGTGGCAAGCGTGACGCAGCGCGCACCTCCGGTAGAAAGATCCAGTGTTAGGTCATGTTCTTTCACTTTCTCCAACTCCCCGGGCTGGCGACTGACCTCCTTCGCCCCCATCCCACACCTCTCTCTCTCTCTCTCTCTCTCTCTCTCTCTCTCTCTCTCTGCAAAATACCTCAGGAGAAACAGGTCTTTAAATGAGCGGCGTCACTGAGGGCATGGCAACTTTCCTGCCTACACGGATCACTGGAAGCATGACACACCAAGGAAAAATGATGAATGTATTGCGCCACGTGATAAAATTCCGATTTCTAAAGTAATTTTCAAAGCATATATGAGTTTCCGTTCAGTAATATATATGGTTAAGTGCGTCCTATGTTTCAGCTGAAGTACGATGTGTAGTTACAACCACCAGGGATTAATGTAAATACTTTTCTTTCTAAATACGACTGACTCTCTCTCTCTCTCTCTCTCTCTCTCTCTCTCTCTCTCTCTCTCTCTCTCTCTCTCTCTCTCTCTCTCACACACACACACACACACACACACACACACACACACACACACACACACACACACAAAATCTAATGAAAACACCCAGTCACGTAACACACACGAGTGCAGATACAGTGTGTGTGTTTCACTGTTTGATCTGCTGCAGTCTCTGACGAGACAGCCAGACGTTACCCTACGGAACGAGCTCAGAGCTCATTATTTCCGATCTTCGGATAGGCCTGAGACCAGGCACACACCACACACCGGGACAACAAGATCACAACTCCTCGATTTACATCCCGTACCTACTCACTGCTAGGTGAACAGGAGCTACACGTGAAAGGAGACACACCCAAATATCTCCACCCGGCGGGGGAATCGAACCGCGGTCCTCTGGCTTGTGAAGCCAGCGCTCTAACCACTGAGCTACCGGGTGTGTGTGTGTGTGTGTGTGTGTGTGTGTGTGTTCACTGACTGTTTTAAGACGCTCCAACACTGAAACCATGAGGGCGGAGTCATCACCAACTACTACACCACCACCACCACCACCGCATTCCTTTCACATTACACCTTCCTCTTTCAGCTCTCGTATAGTAAGTCTGCGCCGGTATTCTGCAGAACATGGCGTGAAGGGAGGAAGTGGAGAAGGGTGTTAACGATGGATGGATGGATGGATGGATGGGGATGATAGGTGGGAGGGTACACATAAGGATGACAGGTGAAGATAGGTAGACATACTTCATAGAGGGACTGCCACGTGTAGGCTTGATGGTTTCCTGAATCTTTCCATAATACTCAATACCGATTACCAGAGAAGAGAGAGAAAAACGAAATCTGTCGCAATCCATATCTTTTCGATGCACCGCGTAATGAACCAAAGAACAACAGTACACAAGCTCAACACAACACAGCACAACACATGCTGTAAAAAGCAACACAATTTGTGACTTTTTCTTTGTGTCTCCTGAACAGTGCACATACAGGGAGGCCATCCTTTCAAGGGCTTCTTCGTGCAAGCCCGCGACGCAAATACCAAGGAGTGGATTGGCTCCTTCCAAGGAAACCAAGACCTGGAGTCCTACCCCGAGTGTTCCGCCGTGACCCACAAGACCCGGCGGCCCAAGTCTGAGGCGGTGCTGGCGTGGCAGGCCCCAGCACACGGCAGCGGCGAGGTGTTCTTCACGTAAGTATATGCAGAAGGAATGTAATCTTTTGTTTTCATATGATATTGTATGCAAATTTATTTTGTCAATAAACTAAATAACTTAACTAGAGGCGTGGAGGATACATATTGGGAGGGTAAAGAAGGTTGGCAGGGATGTGGAGGGGATGGTAGGATGTGGAGGGAAGGACTGGGGTGATGCTTGGAGGCAGGAAAGGATTGAGGGAGGACAGGGCGTGATGGCAGACTATGAAAGATTGGTTAGATTGTGGAGGGAATGGTGGGGTGATTAGCAGTAGGGCTAGAGTGATAGAAGGCAAGGCAGGGCAGAGCAAGGGGTGATGGCAGGCAGGGTAGTAGGTGACGACGGGACAGGGCAGGGGTGATGGAAGGGAGGACAGGGGTAAGGATGGATATGGTGTAATAACTGCAGGCTCGTTCCTTTCCGCAGAGGCACGGTGCTGGAGAACTACGGCAGCTACTGGTCGGACATGGTCGCTCAAGTTCCCAGGCAAGGGCTTGGGGAGCGTGGAGTGAGTGGGAAGCGTGGGGGGAGTGGGGGACTTGGGCGTCCCCACCTCGGTTGAGGCCGCCTCCCGAAGTGAGGATCGCCGGCCTCCACACACCTAGGGAGGCCAAGGAGCAGCGAGCACCCGCTTCAGCTCCACATCATCTACATTACTCATTTCCGCTTCAAGACCGCATACATTCCTAAACTTGTCTCCACGATGATATGTGATATTTTCTGAATATTTTACGTACGTATGCATAACTTAAGAAAATCGCTCATATGTGTAGGATGCGCGAACATGTCTAGTAGTATTGACGCAACACGGGCAGGCCAGCAGGTGAGCCAAGCAGCGCCCACCAGCCACACCAACCCTAGTTGACTGACGCGCGCTGTGGCCCAACAAGTGAACGAAGCTTCGATATCATTAGAAACAAACCACCGCCGCTGATGAGATCTAGTGTCTCATACGATTATACCCTTCACCACACACACACACACACACACACACAGCATTTACAACTTATAATTCTAGCTAGAGTCAGGGTTTTTTTTTTTTTTGCGTTTACCCACTTTTCTAAACCTAGACGTTAGTGAGGAAAAATAAAAGTACACAACTGTTACAAAGTAGGAATTCACCTGGTTAATAGCATTTCGTACCATTATTTCCTATGTGGCCCTCTTTATTCATATATTTTTTTTAAATATTTGTTTATTTATTAATTTGTCTATTATTTTTTCTACATTTTCTTAGCTAAGTTTTCCTCATACAGCTTATAGTCCCCGATCCTCCCTCTCCTCCTTCCCCTCCCTCTCTCCCTCCCCCTCCTTCTCTTCCTCCTTCTCCTCCTCCTTCCCCACCACCTTGCCCCAGATCACCAGCACTCCTTCCTCACTCTCACCATCCCCAACCAACGTGTCCAATAAAATTATTTACAAATTATGAGATTCTTTTATTTATTTTTCCTTCCCTCACAAGTGGCGCACTCAAGCCTTCTCATTTCAGAGTTATTTCATACTTTTGTGTCTTTTTCTTCTTCACACGAACGTAAAAGTTTCATTATACGAGTTGAATTTTTCTTTTTTTACTTTCCCTTTCATTTACAAGTTATAAGATACTTTTTTGTCCTTTTCTTCTTCACACGTACACATAAACAAGCCTCTCCATTAACCAGTTATGAGACTTTTTTGGTGTTTTTTTTCCTCTCCTCACACGTGGACAAGTCTTTCCATTTACGAGTAATGAGATTTTTTTCCCTCCTTTTACTTCGAGGCTTTCCAATTACTTAGGGTAATGAAAGCTGCTGAGTCCTGCCTTCGAACCGGTAGTGTGGGAATCGTGTACTTTACTTTAAATGTTTTTGTTTTTTTTCCAAAATCAGGCCAGCTCGATTCTTTTTTATATTTCTTATTGACAACACTGAGGCTGTTGACCGCGAGCCACAAGCAGCGAGTGCCACGTAAACTGATCTGTCCACTTTCATTCTCTACACAACAAAAACTTGCACCCTGAAAGTGAAATGATCCTCGGCCTATTGCGCGGCTTCGAACTGTAGTAAATGTGAGGTGAACATACAAGACTGCACACTCATCCTTTCCTGGAGGTAATGGTAGAAATGGTGTCAGTGACCGACACCACCAGCAACCTGTACGAGTATACCTAAACAAGACTAATCAATGGTGGCTGGTTACAAGGAGATATAAGTAGACAACTGTAAATACTCCCAGTGAGGTCTAATAGCACTGGTCCAAGGGGTGCTGTGAACTTATCATTAAAGCCAGCTGTGACCTCACTTTATGCCTCATAACACAAGGGGGTATTCACAGCCTGCCCTCTAAAGACAACACTCTTACTTCACTCAAAGCTACATGCACCTCTCCTCATATACATTCTTCACTCAAGATTTAGAATTTCAAAAAGTTACGACTCCTATACCAGCCAAGGATTCCCCTTTCCTTTCCACTTTTTAGGCACCGGCACCTTAGTGGACCTTTTTTTAACACATTTTTTGTTGCCCTTGGCCGATTGTCCCTTTTACATATATATAAAAAAAAAAAAAACTCCTCTCCTCGAACACTGGTGCGGTAGGCTTCGCTATATTATTTTTCGTCACCAGATCCGCCATGTCAACACTAAACAAAAAAAAAAACAAAGATGCCGTACATTGAGCTCAATAAATGTCTCCAGTATCATTGCGTCAGGGTTACTCAGTCCACACTACTCAAATCTTCTAAGCTTCATTTTTGCAGTAGATAAGGCCAGATGGTTATTTGCAGTTTGGAAAAGGTGAGTGAATGGTACACACCAGGAAGAGTATCGCTCAATTGCTGCGGGAATAAAAAAAAAATAAAAAATTTAAAAAAACGCAGACATCCAAATGGCAATTGTCTTGATATACTTGTCTAGAAAAAGCTCAAGTCATGGAAAGGCAGAAAAACTGCGACAAACCGAGAATTTCAGAGTTCACCAGTGAAAGCAGTGTAAAAGTGCAGATAATGATTAAATTTTTCATTAATTTCGACTGACGGCCGGGGCAGGAAAGGGGAGACATGCAGTTAGCCAGTTCAGAACACTAAATATAGAAACATGAAGCCAGCAACAGAAAACAAACAAGAAATGCACCATTGCAGCGTAGTGAGAAATACTTTAGAACAGTCAGGTAAAGCAGAGTTGATGAGGCAAAAAGCTTCCCCCTCCCCCGCGAAGGCAGAGTGTGCAGCCAAGGCCTTGATGCAGCACTCCCACAAAACACGCACTGTACACACATGGATAGGTGAGGTATCGGTTCTGTCGTAAATAGAAGGTTTTGAAGTTATAACTTTTCAACTTGTGCCTACCTGTTATCCTCCAACGATCTTGGGGGACCTAAGAGAAATCGGGGCTTTTGGATGGGGGCCCTTAGATCGAGGTTGTTAAGTTGAGTTTTCACAATAACCCATGGGGGCGTGTCTCCCCTGCTAGGAGGTAATAATGTTGGGTTTGGTTAGTGACCCTTGATCGTTTGCAACGGTTCACCATAAACACGGCGGTGGCCTCGGCCGAGGCCACCGCCGTCAAAGATGTAATTGATGCATTTTCAGATGTCTTTAATGTGATTTTGTTAATTTCCGAGCCTTTTCCATCGCGTGTTGCTCGATACGATGCTCCCCCAACCAAAAACACACTGATTTTCCACAGGTTCCCCCAACCCCCACCCCCCAAAAAAAGAAATAGAAAAAAAACATTAGGGATGAGAGATAGCACAACTTGACTCATAACTTGAAAACTTTTCATTTGTGACGGAAATGAACATCAATCAATCCAATACATGTCGCAAAAAAAAAAAAAAAAAAAAAAAAAAACAGCCACATGCAAATCGTTGGTGGGATGATCTTATCAAGTGACCAAAAATCATTAAACATAAGCCGTGAGGCGTAGAATGAAGTGTGTACAGGGCGATGCAGGAATGAGACGTCAGGTGTGTTGTGTGTTGCCTCTCACTCGCCAACCAACCTGAGCCTCTCGGTTGTGGGTTGACCACTACCAAACACACAAACGCACTTGTGTCTTACCTTGCATGTGTTTCTGGGCCTGGCTTCCCCTTTACTTGCAACACTGTTACACTGGCCATACTCAACCCCAAGGAAGCTGAAAAGACTCAAACTTCCTTCCTGCCGCCATTCCGTGTTATCCTGCCAAGCGTGGTGCTTCACCTTTTGATTCGATAATTAGACCCCTCTCTTCTCTGGTCAGTATTATTACCTTCACTGTTCATGTCCACTTGGCTACCCTCTCTATCTCTCTGTGGGGCGTTTTATCAGTAATAAAAGCAGTTCCTTCACGATAAGCGAGCCACTTCAAAGGGTAAAAGCAACAGCATTGAGTCACCGAGTCAACTTAAGTGATGTGACTGCAGTTCACGTGTCCAATGAGTCCCTCTCTTGATCCTGATACTAGAGTTGACTCGGGATCGCTCCAGAGCCCAGTCTTTGCATTGGTAACTCCTGTAGAAAACAAACAAAGAAAAACGCCTTACAGAAAAGACACCACCTTTGACACCACTAATCCCTACATCTAGCACTCCACATTCTCGTCAGGAACTCCCCAGTTTCAACCACCCTTGCATTCGTCTCTCCACAAAGTCCCAGCAGTAATACCATCCATTCCATGCTGAACTGAAACACTGACGTGTCTAGGAGAACACTACTTCCACTCATTGTCTATGCCATTAAATTCATCTTCATGCTGTGGAATGTTGCAGCATGTCCAGTCACGGCATTTCCTGCATATCACAGTACAATGCATTAACAATTTTCTGCAGCCACAGTTTTTTTTTTTTTTTTTTTTTTTTACATCCCACTGTGCAGCCACAAGAACATTGCTTTAGCAATCTTTCAGAAGCAAATTAACTAGATACTCAGTAAGTACTGTCATTACTATGTTTCCCTTCTTCATTCATCCCAATGAGTAACTCCTAGCTTGCTGCCCAGCATGATATACTCTGTACGAATGTTAATTGTTTCAGTGCTGCAGATGAAGGTAGCAGAGACTCTAACTTTAACGTGGTTGAAAGCTGTGACCTTCTGAAAGCCTCGTTGTAGCAAAAGTAGCGCAACCTATCGATACTAGTGATTCCCTTTGCTCCGTACAGATGTGTTGTACTTTTCTCTCACACATACAATTATAATCTACACTGAAGTTCTTACAGTGAAAACTTTTAGTTCCTCCAACATTTCAGGCTTTAGCTTCATAATAGCAACTGAACATTTTTTTTTTTTTTCTTTCCCTTCTTGTATTGGGTAAATGCACTATACATCGTGTTACAGCCAGTGAAAACCAGTGAACCAATGCAGGGAGATCAGCCGTAGCAACTTCATAGATATTCTTGAACTCATTATTGGATGCCTTACGCCTGTGTGACTACCATCTTGTAAACAACCACTCTCTCTCTCTCTCTCTCTCTCTCTCTCTCTCAGGTAACAGCAATAACTATTTTATCTACTAATAATAGTAGTAATGGCCTGGTAGTAGTGACAGTAATAATGGTAATGGCAGTCTTGAAATAGTAGTACTATGACCACAGATGCTTGGAAAACTGACCACATTGTTTCAGAGATAACCTTATCTTTTACATTTTAATCACTCTAACGCCAAACTTCTCATGTCGAAACGAACTTGGTACTCACTCTACCTTGTTCTCTCCTCCTCCCTGCGTCCCTTCGTAGTGCTAATTCCAAGTATATGGCGAGATAATATCAAAATTCTCAACACTGATGCTACACGACACTCAACCCACCAATGCCCAGCCACCATTAACGCTCTGCTGCCGAAGAGTAACCGAGTCCTTTTACTTCTGTGTTAATTTTTTCCTTTGAGTCTATATGGTCGCTGGTGCATGAAAAAGCGTGTTGATACATTAAAACTAAGATATGATTTACTTGTATTCATTCCTGGGTATGTGGTAATGATTATTTTGATATTTGTTAAGGTGTACTTCGTGGGTTTGAATCCCTGTGTCGATGCTTTGGTTCTGTCTTCAGTTTGTCTCGCCTCGATCCTCTCTTCCTCATTCCTTCTCCTTCCTTATCATCTCTGTTATCTCTTTCCTTCATTCTCATCTATCACTCTCACCTGTGGAGTACATCTGTGTGCAGTCCAAGGTGTAATTCCTGATGATATCCTGCTGGGGAGAGTCCTATGGTGGGGTCCACGTCCAGAGGCACCGCGGTGTTCCACTCGAACACCAGCTCCTCCTAGGTGAAATACTGTGGAGGATAGGAGGGAGGGAGAGAGGGAAGGAGAGGGAGTGTTAAGATCGTATTTTCAAACACTGAGCACCGCCATTACCTTCTCAAGGCTTTAGTTCAGGAATCGGAGACTTTTATAGGCTAAGAGCCATGAAAGTCAAATATTTTTAAATGTATCTCCGTGAGTCATATAATATTTTTAACACTAGCTGAGTACAACTGAATGCGTTTTTTTTTTTTTACCAAAAAATCTTAGAGTATACCTAATAGTTACCTGATTTTTTTTTTCTTCTTTTTAATTACGCATTCCAAGTTTTGAAAATCAGCTGGTTTTCGTTTTTTTTTCTGTCCACTAACACTTAAAGGCGGTGTCACACTAGCACTTTTTCCGTCGATTAATGCGATTTCCGTCTATTTTTCAACGTTCCGCATGAACTTATCGCATGAATTTGTCAGACGATAGGGATCGTTTCCGTCTGCAAATTTTCCGCCTTTGTTTACATACCAAGACCAAGGCCACAAGACTTGCCGCGTCTCCTCAACCTGCTTCTACGTGCATTGGTTCTACCACTAACCATGAACGCATCCATGCACGCTTTTTGGCTTGTTTAGCTCGTAAAGTTTCGTAATACACAGTATTACGTT
This sequence comes from Portunus trituberculatus, assembly GCF_017591435.1. Taxonomy (NCBI): domain Eukaryota; kingdom Metazoa; phylum Arthropoda; class Malacostraca; order Decapoda; family Portunidae; genus Portunus; species Portunus trituberculatus. The sequence continues at coordinate 2,729,229 of NC_059285.1, forward strand.
CAGAGCAGCGCATCTTTGCCGCAGCGTGGCCTCCAGGTTTGTTAACATTGTCGGTCTGTGTTGGCGGGAAGTGACGACGGAACACCATTTGTGTGTGACAGGCCGCAGCCAAAATATTGTCGATTTTCTGAAAAACGACGGAAAAAGTGCTAGTGTGACACCGCCTTTAAGTCTGTTCAACCACGTGTTCCGCTCACGCCTTACTTAGAAATAGGTAAGAAAACTGCTTCAACGAGCATGGAGACGACTGTACGTGTAGTTTTGACTTTTGTAGCTTACTGATGTGATTGACGTGTCCTGTGTCGTGGAAGAAAGTGCTCAGTTGTGCCTGTCTCTCATGTCTAATTATGTTGGAAAACGTGATGTCGTGTCCGATCGAGAGAGAGAGAGAGAGAGAGAGAGGTTGAAGAGGATGGGATGAGTCGAGGGGCGTGTCCGACTATCCGCGTGAATTTGAACTTACATAAAAGGGAAATGATAGCATGACCCTCTCTCTCTCTCTCTCTCTCTCTCTCTCTCTCTCTCTCTCTCTCTCTACTACTACTACTACTACTACTACTACTACTACTACTACTACTACTACCACCACCAAAGATAAACAGAAAAACACATGCATGTTTTCTTTATAAGAGGGGAAAGCCGGCCTAGGGCAACAAAAACGAAAAAAAAAAGGCCCACTTGGTTGTCATTCATCTTGCAGGTCTGATAGAAAAAAAAAAAAAAAAACGCCCTCATGTTATGTATAAATTCCAAAATTTGCCTTGTGATGTGATTGATGATGTGTAACTGTCCCTGCCAACACTGTACACACATCTGTAGTCTACTATGTTCTCCTAAATTCATCTCATGAAATATTTGTTCCCCAAAAATCAAGCCATCATGAACATTTTGTGATAACTATTTATTTATGAAATATACATCCATATATTTTCTATCTCTGCATTACTACAGACTTGTGAAAGCATAAATGGTTTGACAGCTGCTAGCAACTAAATGGAATTATCACAAGTAGAACAATTATCCACATTAAAGCCACTGTGTGTTGACACTAGAGTGTGATCAATTTACATTTTACAAGAAAATCATCCACAGTTTGCCAAACAATGAGCTGCTTGCTTCTGATCCTACAGATAACAGAAACTGTTTTGACGCTGTAGCCACCACAGACAAGGCTGATCTAGGAACCACATCGTGCCTCATCCTCCTCTACCGGCCCATTCAGTGGGGAACTAATTAAAGCGCTTATAATGTTCTTTCCACTTTCCCAAGTTCCAATATTAAAAAGTATTTTCAGTTATGTGCTTTGTTAATTAACTTTGCTATAAGCATCTTTTTCTTCTCTCTTTTTCAATACCAATAGGAAACCAATATCAATGTCAAGAAAAAGTGTGCATCAATAAATACATAACTTCAGTAAACGCTTCCACGTAACTATCAACACAGCCACAACACACATGGAGCACCAGACGTGGCTTGTAGATCAGCTCAGTTTGCTGTGGTTGTAGTGGTAGATAGACCTGCTGCTTAATAATACTTGATTCCTAAGCACCTGAGAAATGTATGTTTGTATGGGACAAGCCATTCACAAGACAAAGGGAACATTTAGGTTTTCTATTGAGAACTATTTGATTGCCTATCTATGTGATGGTAGAGGAACTGCTGCATTTGCTCACTGGTAATCACATTACTAACAATTGGTGAGTGCACTAAACAGTGACATGACAGACTAACATGTTCTGTGAGGGACCACAATACATTACACTACAGAATATGTTTGACATAAAGAGATCATATATCTGTTGTAACTGAAAGATAAGCTACCTGACTTGTTGCACATTTTTAGCTTTCAACACTGTCTGGCTTATCTTTTCCTAACAGTCCTGATTATACAAAAATAAATTACAGTGGCAGACTTTTGGCAGATAACAATGTCTGAAAATTAAAATACTTTATCTGAACAACATACTCTCTGTATTTAGTAGCAAAATATGATAAATTTGTTAACATACAATACTTATTGTATATTAGAGATCAACATCAAACTTCAACATACATTTGATTTATATTCTCTAATGACACACTTTTCCAAGTAGTGCTAAGTTACTAAATTTGGAGGGTATCAATCTGCACCTCATAAGCTAGATGCAGCCAACCAATACTGGGTGAAGTCCATTTGATTTTCATTAAAATTTTGAGTAGTACGGAAAAAAAAAATCAATTAGATTACTCAAAGAAATCCATTTAATTATTTCACATTAATGGGTCAGAGCAGCAGTGTTAATGCTTATGGTCACTTGGCTCACAACTATAAGAGGCAAGATTCAAGTGACTGGTCTGCTGGAAGCTCTTTCACATTGTGGCCCTGCTCACACAGCAGAGGACAGATTAATGTATGATGTAAGTTAGGGAGCTTTGAACTTGTATCCATCAATCCTGCTAATGACCTTGCCAAAGAATATGTGATCTAACCTCCTCTACCCTTAGGGAGTCTTTAGTTCTGCCATGGGCTGAGGGGCTCATGAAGAGAAATTAATAAAAAAATTCATCATTAATCATGAGTATCTCTCTCTCTCTCTCTCTCTCTCTCTCTCTCTCTCTCTCTCTCTCTCTCTCTCTCTCTCTCTCTCTCTCTCTCTCTCTCTCTCCATCAGCATCGCCTCATTGATTAACTACACGGAAATTACAACTAAAATCAACATTTACATATAATTTTTTCCTACAATTGGAGAGTTATTTTCGGGGAACCCATCCTATATATTATCTCTCTCTCTCTGTCTGGCTGGACTGGAATAGAAGGAAAGGGTTTGATCCTTGGGTGTGGGCTGTGAGGTGGTGGGGTCCCTGGAGGCAGAAGTGAGACATAAGGAAGGTGATGCAGTTAAGCTATTGAGACTGCCAAGGTGAAGTCTTGCATAACAGATCAAAATTTGTTTGTAGAAGTGAGAAATGGCAACATTTGAGAGGATATCAGCATACCTTTTGATTGGTATGGCTGTGAGGCTTGAAATGTAAGTTCAAAGAGAAATATGAAAGAGCCCAAAAAATTAAGTATTTAAGGTATATATTTAAGAACAAATTCAAATACAAGATGGTTTAAAATGGACCAAAGATATGTGCATAGAGTGGTGTACATTGTGAGTACTGAATAAGAATGACCATATTAAAAGAATGCAGGAGAGATTAAGAAACCACATAAATCTTAGGTGAATAACAGAGAGAGCAGAGTGACCAAGTAAGGAATGGAGAGACAAATCAAGGAAATGCAGTCACAGAGGCTCCAGCATTCAGGAGGGTGGAATATGTGTGGAACAGTGCCAAGGTAATGTGATAAACAGGGGGGACAATGCATTGCTGTGATCTGAGACCTTGAGCATTGTGACAGTTGGATAAACCACTGGTACATAATTGGGGCCAGGTTGTTCAGGTATCTCAGGTTAACAGATTCAAAGTAAACTACATCTCGTTATTTGATAATAAAAATATACATATTGCCATGTGTATACATGAATACATGAATGAACAAGAATATGAGAAGTTGCAAGAAGCCTAGAGGCCAACATATGGTAATCCCTGGTCTTTTTTTTTTTTTTTTTTTTTTTTTTTTTGTGTGTGTGTGTGTGTGTGTGTGTGTGTGTGTGTGTGTGTAGTTTTCCTAAAGACATGTGATGACAAATGTGTTTATACATATCTCAAGTTCATCATCCCTGGACATGGCAAATCATTTAGAAAAGGCTTTATTGATGAAAACCATTCTTTCTGGTGACATGCCACTGCAAACTCAAGCAGGACTGAGTTTGGCTCCAACATTCAGCACTGGTCCCAGCCCAACCAGGTGTTGTGACACATTACAATATGTACTATGACTAGTATTACATATTATTTATTATTTTTTAATATATAAGTAAATAAATATACACTGTATATTTACACTAAATTAGTTTGGTATATCTTTTGTCTGCTATAAGTTAAGAAATGCAAGGTATTACTCATGGTGTATCCCTGCAGTAAATCAAGCCAGGTTGGGTTAAGCATTGTGGCAAGATTAGTAAATATTTAGATTAAATTTAAGGCAACCGGTAGACTTCATTCAAGATAACAGATTGATAATTAAGGTGGCCGAGGTTTTCCCTTTTATGTGACATAGCTTATCATTGATATGTACAAAAAATATAATAATAATAATAGTAATAAAAATAATAAATAACAAAATAACTAATAATAGACTTTTCCCCTTTTTATTTTAGGAAATTATACATTGATATAATTCACAAAATCTAAATAACAATAAATATTCTTTTATTTTCTGATAGAGTTATGCATGATGATGAAGCACAAGTATTCATTAGATTATTGTAACAGTATCTTTTCATTGTGTTACTGAGTAATTTTTATCCTTTTGTTCAGAGTTGGGAGTCATCTCACTTATTAGGAATTGGGAAGCTTGTATGTACATACAGTGAAGTATTGTTTGAAAACCACTGGAATGACATGCATGAAGCCACAAAAGGTCACAGATACTATAGGCAATTGAGAAAATTAAGATATGATTGACTGGAATCAATGGATAAAAAAAAGTACAGGTTATATATAAAAGATATTATATGTTATAAAAAAAAAATAATAAAATATTGTTTATCTTTGTCTTAACAAAATTCAGTATAAATTAGTTTCTCTGTTTTACTCAATATTTCCTGTTTCTAACAAATGAACAATAATGTCAGAATTTGTACAGTTTTCAAGGAAAAATATAGCTTGGTGGTAACATAATTGTATTTTAGTAAAACAAATGTACTTCCAAAAAAAGTTTAGTTTTTCATTTTCTTGTATCCTTTTTAGCAAGCATATTGCACAAATAAAATATGCCCAGTGAAGAGTCTTAATGTGGTATATACTATAGATGTAGACCAAGCAAGGATTTCACAACCTATATCACATGAATCAGAAGCCATAAAAATGTTGACACAGTGACATCAATGATACACTTTCCCACTGATCATGAAGTGAGCGTCAGTTTCACACAACTCAGGTCTTGTACCACCTCAGTTTCACACAACTCAGGTCTTGTACCACCTCTAAATTTGTACTGGAATGACAGTTGTTAGAAACAGGATTTATGAGTGCTATAATAAATGATTTCATACATACATACTTAACAATTGCCATCTGACACAGAAAATATATCTTATAACTTTCTATACATTAGTGTCTAAATGATGCAAGTGAACACACACTATAAGAATTTATGAGTCTTGGTTTGAGAAGAAATATTCATTCACATAATATCAAAAAGCACCTTTCTTTATTAATTTCCATTACTTGGTTTATTTTTTGTGATGAAATGACAATGAAACAGATCTGAAAATACTAAAGACCAAAGATGTATGCTGTTGTCATGCATGTACAAAACATACATTGCACTGTTAGCACAATTTTATACTGACATTACTCAAAAGATGACTACATATAATGTAAAACAACTATTGCCACTTATTGCACAAATTGAATTGCTTATGATTATTGTCCTCAGCACTTCATTAATCTCCTCTCAGTATTTCCATGACTCCCTTAACTAACACAAAGATAATATTCAATGTGATACAAAGCTTGCTTTGTGCTGGTCAACCATGATTCACATAGCAGTTTTCCTACTCTGATTCTATGAATTGGCAGGAAGCATGGCAGTTGTGAGGCCTTGAAAGAATTCAAATATTTTAACTTTTCACTGTATTTGTCTTACAAAGCAGTGAATTTTTCATAATATGGTAATGGCAAATCTCTCCTACATCCCTTTTAGTCACTGCTCCTTTTCCTCATCCTCCAGCCTTCCTTCGACAAACAAACCCCTTCAGCCCTCCATCTTCTTAGCCCCCCTGCTGTCTACGTTTCCATAATGTTCATATATACATTTATTTTCTATGTACCTACTAGTGTGAACAGTCTGTGTATTTAGCTTTCATACTTCTTCAAACACTCATGAACTTCTAATGTTTAAGTTACAAATTCAATTTGTGTACATAGGTGCATGATTAGTTGTGCAGGTGATTCATTATTGTAAATGTAAATGTTTCTTCCTATTATTATAATAACTTTTTTCATACCTTTGCCTAATTAACACTCAAGCTACAGTAAGAACCATTTTCGGTCTCATTACCAGCACACACACACGCATGCACACATGCACGTGAGCGCATGCACACACACACACACACCATATAGAGTAGTAGTTAGCACACTCAGCTCACAACTGAGAAAGCCAAGGTTCAAGTCCCAGCCATGGCAAGGCAAATGGATGAGCCTCGTAATATGTAGCCCCTGTTCACCTAGCAGCAAGTGAATACAGGAAATAACTTGAGGAGTTGTGGCCTTGCTGTGTTGGTGTGCAGTTTGTGAGTATTCTCATTGTACCTAATGATTGATCTGTACGAGTTCTGAGGTCTTTCCATTGGGGAACACCTGGCTTGGTGACCAGCAGAGGACTGTAAGTGAATGACACACACACACACTTAAGAAGGCAAGACTCCAATAGGCTTATTTATAAATACAAGTGGAAAGTGTGCCAGTCCTCCACTCCTGCCAAGATGCATGGTTACAACTAGGCTTACTTCCTAATACAATATCTCTTCTCTGCTCCGTAAATAAGAAATCCTACATGAAAGAAGGCAAGCTCATGCTGTCTAGATTCATCCTAGGATTTAAACATACATTCTCTGTAAAGTGAGTCCAATGTGCTGGCCTCTGCCTCACCGGACAGCCATATCCAAAACATCTCACTCAGCAAAATATGTCCAAGAAGACTGCTTAACATGAGACTAATCAGGAGACAAGTCTGCCAATATAATGGCTTCATCAAATAGATCCATTGATTTTTAACTAATATATTTGTGTGTGTGTGTGTGTGTGTGTATATATATATATATATATATATATATATATATATATATATATATATATATATATATATATATATATATATATATATATATATGTGTGTGTGTGTGTGTGTGTGTGTGTGTGTGTGAATGCTTATTTGCATGCCATATATCAATCATATCTATATCTCCTGGGCAGATTGAAGTTCAAGAACAAAATTTTTATTATTCATTTCCATCATGGAAAGACTTTTCACACTGAACCAAACCTTACATCTCACACATTGGATTGAAAAGACTGAATCTTAAAAAGAGGACAATTTAAAATGAAAATTGTTTTATAGTAGATAACAAATATAAAAAAGGAGACATGGCAACACTTAATATACTTATTACAACTTGCATCATCTGATAATTTCTCTATATCATTCTGTTCACTCACATGACAGTTCATATTCATTGCATTTTGTTACCACAATCACCAACTGTCACCCTATTTGTTTAACATCACTCTTGAATGAGCACTCTCTTCAGTGTCAGCCAACATTGGGGTTTGTCTGGTTGGCAGCCCACCTCAATGACATTGCTTGTGCAGATGATGTAAGACTTACGGCAAGCATCCTATCCCCAAGGTCTTCACTCCTCTCTTGATACACTGGTCACTCAGGCCAGGAAAGTAAGATTGAAACTGGGCCATGATAAATGTCCTACATTTAATATCATTGGAAACAGGAAGTGGAAGAGGTAATCAATGCTTATACTGTCTTAGAAGGCAGAGGAGCGAGGATGAGAGCAATGAGGAACAGCGAGACATACAAAATATCTTGGCCTTGCGGTGGGTCCGACCATGGGCCATGCTGAACCACAATGCAATATCAATGGAGCTGCACAGGGCTGTAACCAAGCGTGACAAGACCTTGTTTTATGTATTGCCTGACAGTCGGGATCTCTCTAGGCATGACCAATCTCTACCCACTCATGAGAAGGTAGCTGACAGTACACTCCTCATGAAAGGCTCCACATATAAATGCCCTTAAGACGCACCTTGGCAAGGTGGGCACGAGGCTATGTCCCTGTCTCTTGCAACTTGGGATGTGGTAGTACCAAGTCTCTTTGCCATCTACTTCAAGTTTGCACAAAATTGACTCCAGAAAAGACCAATAGATATATCTATCTATGCAACTGACAAACAAGAGCTATAATGTCTTACTGGAGCCTAACATATGGATCTCCACAGGGATGTGGAAACCTGATATCATGTTTGGGACCAGCAACAATCTGTTGTGCTTGATGTGCAAATTGTCTTGGACATTGGAGCTGGAGACATTTTTAAAAGACCATACACAAAAATTGAAACAATTCTACTATAATACTGGAGACATTCGCACCTATTTTCAGTTAAAGATCAGGTGCAGCCTGGTGTTCACCACTTGCACCATCAGTTGGTGTAGTGTCATAGCCACCCCCTCTTTTATGGCTCTTAAGAGCTTAAACTTAACAAAGGCTGAGCTATGCCTCCTCATAGTCAGGATGATGGAGGGGTTAGTTGTGACCTCAGGATGCACCAAGACATGGAGGCTGGGCTCATTGTATAACCTGCTAATAGTCTGGCCCTCCATATAACAAGCAAACCACTTTAAACTTCTTGCCCTTTTAAGGGAAAATGTTTTGTTTTTAAATCTCCACTCAATTATAATTCTAACCAATTTCTTACTGATCAGCGCCAACTGATCTTTAATCTTAGAAGTAAGTACAAGAAAGTCAAGATTTTCAAGGTCTGTTTCGAGACAATCAATTTCACTCAGCAATAATTCACATTGGAAAAATTTCCAGGGAATATGTTCCTAGTACACTCATGTCTTGGTATTTTATGGCATCTTATCCAATATGAATATTTCTTCCTTGAATTAGTAAGTCTATTAGTGAAGAAATACTTTTAAAGAATTGGTCACATTTATCAAGATTTGAATATACATTTGTGATCTGATCACACACACACACACACACACACACACACACACACACACACACACACACACACACACAAGTTTATAAATTGATCAACGGAATGGACCAAGTGGATAATGAGAAACTGATCCTAAGAGAAGAATATGACATCCGAAGCACAAGATCGCATAGTAAAAAGCTGAGAAAAGGAAGATGTCTGAGAGATATTAAAAAATATAGTTTCCCGCAGAGATGTATTGAGACGTGGAAAAGTTTAGATGAAGAAGTAGTGTCTGCAACGAGTGTGCACACTTTTAAAGTAAGATTGGATAAGTGTAGATATGGAGACGGGGCCACACGAGCATAAAGCCCAGGCCCTGTAAAACTACAACTAGGTAAATACAACTAAGTAAATACACTGCGTAGTGTAATGGTTAACACTCTTGGCTCACAACCGAGAGGGCCCGGGTTTGAGTCCTAGGAGTGGTGAGGCAAATGGGTGAGCCTCTTAAATGTGTAGCCCCTGTTCACCTAGCAGTAAATAGGTACGGGATGTAACTGGAGAATCCGTACACAAGAAAATTAATAAAAGAGAATGTGCTATAGTTCAACCTCATTTGTCTCCAAGAGAATATATATATATATATATATATATATATATATATATATATATATATATATATATATATATATATATATATATATATATATATATATATATATATATATATATATGAAATGCATTAGGAAAGAAGGTAGAGGCAAGGGAAATATATGTTAGATACAAAGAAGGGGCCACAAGAGTGTAGTTCACCCTCTGCATATTAAAACAAGGAATAGGACATGAACTTAACTCATATTTTGCATGCTATTACAATCATCTTAGTGCACTCCTTTTTATCCATAGTGTACTCAAATTTAGCTCACATCCACATTCACTCTCAGCTTAACCTACACAGCATCAGTGGTGTATGGCATTCTACATCCCTCTTCCCCTCCCCTGTCCTCCCAAAAAAGTTCTCTCGCCTCCTTGTGACCTCTATGTAACTGCCAACCCCATGTTGCTCAGCTATAGTATGAGTGAGTGATATGTGTAATGCCATAAAGTTTCCATTCACAAAATAAGATAATGGCAACTATCTGAGGCAGCAGATAAGCCTCACCACACACCATTCCTGCCTCATTCCTTCCTGGAGTGCAGCTGGTGTGGAGGATCCTAATGAATTTCAGAGTCAGAAAACACTTTTGTAAATGTAAAATAAAATTTGTAAACTCAAACATTATCTTCTACAACCATACATCTAAGTTCTCAAAATTCACAGTAACACAAATGCAAATGCAACCATACAAACATTTCTATTCCCTTCAGTACCATGGCATCAGCTTCATTCTTATTCCAAATATCACAAGAAGAAATCATAAAGTTAAAGATCTCTTTTTTTTATATAATTAAGAGACTGAAAATTATTTGTGGTAATGCATCCACTATAATTTCACCTTTCTTTAATCTGACTAATGATACACAAAATTTGACAATTATGAAGACTGTCTATAGTACTGAATGAAAAATACAAAATTATATTCATAGTAAAAGGTACATTCTAAGATACATTTTACCACAATATGTTTAGAGTGTTTTTACTAAATCAAAGTAAGTCTGAGTAGAAATGCAGAACCATACATTTATGTGTAATTTGTAAAATGCAAATCTGCAAACAAAATCATAACTGCACAATTGCAGAAGTGGTGAGTCAAGCTGCAAACTAAACGGAGTTTATCAGTATGTGTGTACCTATCACATTTTCTCCTTGCTCCTTCACTCATGTCTTCATAACAGAAGTATATATAGTGTGATTATATAGAATATAGATAAAGTAAAATTATATATATATATATATATATATATATATATATATATATATATATATATATATATATATATATATATAATGATAGATATATAAAAATAAAGTAGTATTGTAATAAAGGGCACTATTTTGTGCAATTTAAACATGATATTACTGAAAAGGTCAACTTTCAATACTAAAAACTGTATATTGTGCATCAATCATTGTTCACCACTCTTACTTAGATAAAATTATGACAATTATTGCTTGCTCTTAACTTAGTGGAGGGAAAGAGTGGCTTGGCTAGTGACTAGTGGTTCTTATACCACCTTCCATGAGCCAGTAAGTACTTTATTAGTGTTTCTTCATTGCTTTATGTCATAGGAAATTCATTTCTCTTTGCAAAAAAAGTATCAAGTTTGGAGACACTGGAGTGTATATCAGTACAGCAATACTCTTGGTATGAACTACTAAAGAGGTCCACCCACTAGCAACCCTCACCAAGTCAGCTACACTTGGCAAGTTCCTTCAGTGGCTAGACACACGTCCCCATATTACTGCTGTACATGCAGTAATACTTCATTATAAATCATCAGCACCCACTTTTGCGAGCAATAAGAACACATACACAACACCTGCACTTGTTGATGCTGTTTGGGTTAAAAACAAGATATGTACTCAACATTCATGTAAAGTTCATATAACAATGTATATTACATTCTACAGAAACAGTTCATATACCTGTGTGTGTGTGTGTGTGTGTGTGTGTGTGTGTGTGTGTGTGTGTGTGTGTGTGTGTGTGTGTGTGTGTGTGTGCGCATGCGTGCGTCATATTCAAGTTGTAGTATACTGCAGAGTTTGTTCAGAGAGTAGGTTAGACATGATATTTTTTCTCCATTATTGTCCTCGTAAATGTTTTGGTCTTTTTTCTTCAATAAAAATAGCTTAACGAACCTCTTGCATATTGTAAATCACATTCATGAGAGTAAGACCATACTTGCTGCTCATGCCACTGTCACCCTGCAAGTGTACACCATGCTTACTTAGGCTCTTTGCTCTAGCATCACAATGAGGCCTGCAACTTATTGTTCACATAATGCAACTAACTTAATTGAAGAGCATAGTTATATTTATAGGCAGTCTTAAATACTCACACATACATTTGTATAGTGAATTTCAAAGTTGACAGAAACAATATTGCTCTGAGAACTGCTGTACAGTCCTCTATAATAATCTTTGACTTCAAGTGTCCTCTCATAGATGGTGATAGTTGGTATGTGGTGATGTCCTTGCTGTGGGAGCAGGTAACCTTGGGGTGACTGTGGGGCCCTTTAAGCTCAGAAGAGTTCTCCAATAGGTGCATTCTGGAGCCACAGGTCATGCAGGAAAGTGTAGAGGTTGTCTGTGACCCCAACCTGCACCAGAGAGAGGCTAGTGAGTGGTCAGCCTGGAGGGAAGGGGAAAGGCACTGAACATGCACACAGACACATAATTATATTTTTATTATCATATAAATATTGATAGAAGTAAAATAATTTTAAACTCAAATACTCAGAATAATCTGGTATAAGACTTTTAAAAACTAAATACATTTACAAATATGTACATACTGATTATATCTTCTTTACATTATATTCATATTGTAAATATGCATGCATAGTTAAATGTGTGGATGTAAATCTTTAGATAGATATGATGGCTACATAAACTTTCTATGATTCTGACCAGTTCAGGAAGGATATTTAAAAAACAACCTCTATCTACATATCTCTATCCTTCTGTGATTCTTTGCTCCTGCTGAGTCTGACAAGTCTTTCCCTCAAGTGGTCACAATAGAAATTCTCTCTCTCTCTCTCTCTCTCTCTCTCTCTCTCTCTCTCTCTCTCTCTCTCTCTCTCTCTCTCTCTCTCTCTCTCTCTCTCTCTTAAATTTACATTATCTTGTACAAAATTTAACTCTACACATATTGATCTAAGAGTCATGACACAAACTCCTCAACATAGTCTAACCTACAGTGCTCATGTAGTTATACCTGGCAGCAGATTAAAGGTTCTACACAACACAGTATTTCTGTAGCATGGCTGCCTTCATTATACCCATATATTCCCTAATACTGCTACAATTACTCAATTTATCTTCATTAAACACATAATCACTTCTAAACTTGAATATAACACTACACATCATAGTCTCTTACAAAGATGTAAGACTTAAGATGTGCCTTATTCTTCAAGGTTCACTTAGTTTTTAAATCTGTATTTAGAAATTAATGTAGATTTTAGAGTTTTGATCATGATCACTGCAATTAAGAAAGTATAGTGCATTCATCAAGTATATTGTGTCACTTCCGTGTTAAAGCATCAATGGCAATGAAAATCAATGGTCAGATATGCATTAGTGATATTCATATACTAATTGCAATCAAATTTTCCTTTAAAAGCATGTGAAAGTTTTTGTAAAGTATGTGTACTACCTATGGGAAAGTCTCACGGCAAATCAGGATCATGTAGTAGTACAGTGGAGACTGTCCTTCACCACTATCCCAGGTCAGTTTGGGACAGTAACTTTTCACTGTCTTAGACTCACGTGCAACTATGTATGTGCATATATTAGTGCATGTGCTGTGGAGTATTCATTTCCATTGTTGTATGGTTCATTAGTAAAGGAACAAGAAAAATAATGAAGGATTACATGATATTAAAAATAAACTTTAAAAAAAATCAAATATTGTAATTAACTAAATGAAAACACACCTGAAATTACAAGTCACAACAACTGGTTTTACCAAAAATGGTCAATTAGCTGTAAATTCTACCCTAGATCTCATAACTACCAAGACAAAAGTGGCAGAAAACCTTGATGTTCACAGAGCAAATTAACAAATATTCAAATTCATATTAATTGGATCACCCTGAGACCAAAAATATCTTGAATGCTTCTCAGTCTTTACTCTGGTTTGACAGCACTCCTTTCTCTCTAATATGTCCACTTTCAGGTAATGAATGAATCTAATCAACATTATCAAATTATGAAAAAATCTCAGGAGACTTCTAAGTGTGGTCCCCAGTGCTCCTCTAAGGTGACCCAGGTGAGGCAGACAGTCAGACTGTCCCACACATCTTGCTGCCACACCCCACAAGCCCCAGAAGCAGCTAGCACCTGACTAGAGCGTGTGTGTGGGCATGCTAGGCTGAGCTACAGCTAAAGATGGGCTAGATAGACTGTCTCCTCCTTACCAACACTTTCTTAAAATATCTCTTTGATGGCTTTGCCTGCTGGACTGTCTGTGTGTGGGAAACATGGTGTGAGGCCCATCTCTTCCTTTCCAATTCATCAATTCAGACTTAATAGATACCAGACACAACAAGCAACAAACCAGCCAATACATTTCCATGAGCTTGTTACTTTTATTTATTTATTTATTTTTATTTTTTTCTAAAAAGATGGATCAGATAAACTACACATTTAAACAACTATCTTTTTCATGGCTGAAATCAATCATGATGCTGCATTACATTAATTCACCATACATTCCTTAACCTAACAGTGGTCACCTAAGATGTTACTTCACTTGATAAGAACAATATATTTTCAGAATTTTTTTCAACAGAGTTCCTTTTAAAAATTTAAGTTGCATTTTTTTCAAGCCTCTTACAGAAAGCTGTAACAGCTTGCAGGTGATAAGATAGTATTGCAATAAGGTTTTAATACTCCTACACTTTATCTTTTGCAACAATTATTGGCAACAGTACACTTACACCTTTCAATCTGCAAATGTTGAAAACACCATAAAACACAACTGCTTATTGTAAGTATGCAATTATAGAGCAGTCAGCTGGGATCCAGGTTTGAATCCTCAGCTAACTAGAAACAATTTAGGCTTTTTCTCCCTTTGCACTGTCAGCCCATGTCATGACTCCTTCGGCCAGTGTGCCATGGTGTCAGTCCTAACCACTTGAATCACAGGAAGGTCTGTTCTGGACTCATATATACAGTTACAAATGTATTTAGATAATCATTCATGCTCTTTTGATAATATGACATATTTCCTTTGGATTAATGAAAATATCTTATTTTTTTTTTAACATGCATGTCCCTACATATGAGAAAATAACAATATAGAAGAACCAAAGAGAAAAACTCATACATACTTGAAGTTGTGAAAACAATTTTACAAGATTTATAAGGAGAAAAGGAAGGTGACTGATGGGAAACAGCAATACTAGAATATGATGACAATAATGAATTAGTATATTACAAGAACTGAAAGCAAATGAGAAGAATTTAAACAGTGATAATAGATTAGCTGCATCAGTTTATGTGTTGGCAAGTAACAGGTGTAAGAAAACCTTATGTGTGTGCTTATATCCATTTCTCCAAACCATTTTATATTCATACACCAAAAAGCAACAAAATAATGATGAAGACTGGCTGGCATCCTCACACAACTCACTCCAGCTTCCCCTCCAGCCCTTAAGTCACCCTCACTGCCAATAACACCAATATTGGAAATGAAATATGGAAAATGTACTTTTTAAATGAAGAAACAAAGGCCCTGCTCATTTAGAATATGCTTTGTTGCTCTTTTACAGTGTGAATTAACAGTTATTGTGGTGGCAGCAGCAGCTCTATGTCTGTTAATAGTGATATACTGTATATTATCTTATCAGTATCTTCAAAAGCTATGGATGTTGCCTGTGTTCTGTACTAAACAACAGCTACAAATTATAATTTCATTGAGTAATACATAAATTATGATCAAAGTGAATCAAATGTCAATCAGCTCCAGATACATTACAAATAGTACAGTGGATGGCTTTCCAATGATGTTTTATTGTGCTATCGCCAGAAAAGCCACTCACTCAGGGACATAAAACGTCATTTGTCTGGTTAAGAGACTTGATTATACCTATTAACTTTTTATGGAAAAAAAAAAAAATTCTAACGATGAGTGCATATTTAGATTTTGTAGTGTAATCAAAAGAACTGAGTGTCTGTAACATCTAATGATGTAATTACTGTTGCACCACTTGGTCTTAACAAATGTAAGGAATTATCTAGGATTAATAACTGCTGAAATACAAGAGGAGTGAGCAGCTTTAGAAAGACTACCAGTGCTGTGAGAGAGAACAGTAATAATGATGGTGGTGGTGATGGTGGTAGTGTAGATATGCTCACCTGCAGTATGTATATGTTTGGCTCTGTGTGGAGCACAGGTACTAACAGCATTATCAAATTGAGTCTTCATTGCAAGCACATTAGATATTAGCATGGTTATATGAAAGTGAAAGTTGAGCAGGGTGGCAAGCTGATACCCAAATCTTTAACTTATTAACTTGTTATTATCCACGGGCTATCCTGCAGCCATTTAAAACTGTTCCCACAAGTATCCAGGGATGACTATATAAATATAACTGACAACCATTTGAAATTTTTTGGCAGCTGGCAAGAGTCTGATGGTATCATTTGGCATTAGGGAGCCTCTATATGAGCTGAAGAGAGCAATGGATGGCAGGAGCAAACAGGGTGACAGCAAGGTTAGGCAGCGCTGCACAATAATCACTTAACATTGTGATAATCAAATATATAGATAATTTTTCAAATTCATTTGAATTTAGAAATTCATCCAAAAATGTATGTTGTTTTTATACCATATTTTAATTTTCAGCTGGTGAATAATATGAACAGTTCACCTGTGTTGTATTAGGCTTGCTTCACAAGAGTGGTTTTTACCAATGCAGTTTAGAAATCAATGAGGTTTAATGAGACTCTTCACACAGGGCCATGCAGCTTAATTCCTGTGTGGCATTGATTTATGGGCCACAAATTTTTCCCACAGTGGCAGCAGTCACTCTTCATCTCAAACAAGCAACGACAAACTGACAAAAATTTTGTACACTGCTCAGAGTTGCCACTCCCTGAAAGTTTCTTTGCCCTACACAGACACTAAGAGTACCATACATTTGCCTTCAGCATCCTACAGATCAAGATAAGAATGTTCATATACTCCACAGTAATTTCTATTATGTTCCGTCTTAAAGACATGCTAGACACCCACCCATGCCAAACTACTGCTAGTGTGAAGTGAGCCTTAGTGAATGCCTCATCTTGTATAACAACCTTAGTTCACTTGAGTGTCTCTCTGAAGCAACCATCGGATATGGTAAGCTTTAAGATATAAAGATCAGGCCTTCAAACAAATCAATTCCTTAAGTCAAGAGCTTACTATACACATATCCATATGTATACTCAATAGTGGAAAGGAGATTATTGCTTTGCTTTACTTGTCTACTCGTAGTTCACACTGCCCCAGTGTTTGGTGTATCACCCGCAGCCTCTCACCCACCATCTTAAATGTTTTGCGGACTGGTGATACATACTGAGATACAAACTAAGTAATGTCTGACATGTTGAGAAAAAAGCTCTGAATACATTCTCCTCCAAATATAAAAACACCCAAAACACATTCTTACTTCTAACTAAGAAAAACATAATCTGCCTCTCCCTCCCTCTTGTGCAACCAGACTGTGTTGGACTGAAACTAGTGAGAATAACTTTACTGAATTAAATATTATACAATACTAACAATAGAGGAAATTGTTTCACCAACAACTGAATGACCAATCTGCTGATCAACAAACAATGTAAGGAAGTGCATATTTATCCTCATTCCTTAGATAATGATAATGATGATGATAATGATGATGATAGTGATGGTGGGGATGATGGTAGTGACAATGATAATATTGATAATGATGATAGTGATGACGATGATAACAATGATGAACAGAAATTCAAATCATGAACAAACCTGATAACCTATCCTGTTTCTAGAAGGCAAGTGATGTCATTCATTACTTGCAGGAAGACTTAAGCACCTTTTTGTCCTACAATTCTATAAATATTCAGTATTAATTTTTCATGACTTCAATAATTTGTTTTGAGAGAAAAAAAAATCAATAAATTCAAAGGGGAATGTCCACACACCATCTTAAAATATTTTGCATTATGGGAATTCACAACCTTTCAGTCTGTAAATAATTATAAATACTTATATGTAACAATGGCTCATATCAAAGAAGAGAAAATTCAAAAGAACAGAACACTGAAATAACTGAACTGTGAGAACTAATTAAAAAGAAATCTGACAAAAAAGATAAAAATGAGAGAGAGAGAGAGAGAGAGAGAGAGAGAGAGAGAGAGAGAGAGAGAGAGAGAGAGAGAGAGAGAGAGAGAGAGAGAGAGAGAGAGAGAGAGAGAGAGAGAGAGGGCAAATGCTATATGGTGTACAGAGAGACAATGATGAACAAGATACTGGTGACAAGAGCCTGGTGAAGGGGATGCATGTGGGGGATGCATGGTGCTGGGAAGGGAGAAGGATGACAGAGAGGTGAGGAAGAGTGCATGCAAAATTAAGTACAAAACAGAATGCAAATGTGACCTTGTATGGTGTGGGGTTGAGGTTCCTGCGGTGGTCTTGTCTCAGAGTCTCCAATGAAAGTGTGACCTGCTCCCTTATCTCCACCAAGTCAGGAAGAGGCTGCTGCAGCTCACCTTTCTCCCAATACAGCTGAAGAGAACACATGAACATAAGAAAATTAAGGAAGTTGCAAGAAGCCAACAGGTCTGTGGCTTAAGAAATATTAATCATCAGTCAACTTATGAAAGATATTCTTTTCAGATACACTACAACTCTTCTAAATTTAGTCTAGATATTCAAGCTATTATTCTAGTGTAAAGATACCTTGCTCTCCAATATAAAACAGCATGCATAAATGTGCATACCATCACTTTCTTTTGCATGTAACATCAGACTGGATGCAAGAAATTAATGAGGAGAAAGGACTAAAGGAGATTCACCTTGTGGAGGGGTTCCACTTTGGCTGGGCTCACATAAGCTCTCTTGCCCTCCTGGAATGGATGACGGCACAGGACTCTCTTCCCAGACTGGGGAGCTTCTTCTGAGGTTCGATGCATCAAGTCAATGAGAGCATGTCCTGCAACACACAAAGAAACAAACACCTGACATCATCACTGATCTGAAGCACAATCTTTGTCTTATACAAATCTCTTTTCTTACAAATATGCCTTTTCACCCAAGTGATATGAAGAAAGAAAGAAATAATTCTCTCTCTCTCTCTCTCTCTCTCTCTCTCTCTCTCTCTCTCTCTCTCTCTCTCTCTCTCTCTCTCATTGGAAAACGTGAAAAAATTTTCCACCTTGAATAGAAGAAACCCATGAACAATCCTCTCTTTCATAGGATACAGCATGACTACCATTTCCTCACTAGTCTAATGAGAAGTACAATACTTGTTGCCTAACATTTTGTGGTGCAGGAAGCTGTGAAACAAACCTTTACACATACAGACATAACTAAGAGCTATGACTACCTGGCAAGACCAAAAAACTAGTGATAGAAACTGACAGATATAGCAAAAAGGAAAGGTTGCCTCACCATCTTCCCCATAGAGGCGATAGACACTCTTCTTCCCAGGGCAGGTGATCTTCTCCATGTCCTGCGAGAGTTTGATCTTGGCTTCCCCGTTGATCTCCACCAATTTAAACACACACCCGAGAGCTGGCTGCCGCTGACATGTCACTGAAACACAATGCAGAGAGAAAGAAGTGAACAAAAGTTAAAGTAAAAAGACTAAATAATAAAGAAATACTACATATGTATGTACTAATATGATACATGAAAATAGTATTCAGTTTTATACAACAAATTAATACTACACAATCAATCATTTATTTTGTCAGTCTATTCCATTCTCAATGACTAAAAACTGCAATATATCAAATAGTCATCTCAAGGTGTTCACTTCCTTTCATGCTCTATTGAACTCTATTGAATGTTTCTTGACTAAAAACACTGCCGGTCACCTCCTTGGTGGGTAAGTGCTTTTATGATCATGTACTTCCAACTTTCACAATGAGAAGCAACATAACTTGTGCTGTCTCATCTGTGATAAAACTCGCCTATATTGTTTTTTCAGGTAGTATATGATGATAAAGAATGAGAGAGAGAGAGAGAGAGAGAGAGAGAATCTATTCACCTATTCATCCCCTACATCAACAAACCACCAAATCATTCAAGCACCAGCAGTCTCTACACTCACCCAGGTGTGTGCCAATGCCAAAGCAGTCAATCTTGTGTCCCTGTTCGTTGAGGCTAATGATGGTGTCTTCATTGATGTCATTGCTCGCAATAATCTGTAGACTTGAGAACCAATCCAGCTCATACCTGAAGCAAAACAAAGAAAGTTAAGGACAAGCAAATTAGTCTCATATAAGGCTTAGAACTCTGTGATATCATAAATGGTATCATCTCACATAGCTTCAAATTATACATCATTATCACCTTGCTTCCTTCCCTTATAAATCGAAGGATTGAACTCAGAAATACAGCTATCAATTTAAAAACTATCCTGAACAGCGTTATATACTGGCTGAACTCACTCCTCAGCCACGGTGGTGAAGGATGCCCTGGCAATGCAGCTGAGGTAAGCCAGATCCCCTGAGTCAATCCGTACCCCGAGGGCTCTGTAGCCCAGGTCGTGTAGCCCCAGAGCCACCGCACAGAAGTTGAGAATGCCACTCCTGTCAGAGAGAGAGAGAGAGAGAGAGAGAAACAATCATTTTTCCAAATTATCATTCAAATATTTATAAAAATGTACACACACACACACACACACACAGTGGTTCATAACCCAGAAAAGTACAGCAAGAAAGGACTAAAGAAACTTACATATGAGCGAAATGTAATGTATTCCAACATAAATGGAGTGATATCGGGGATTTTAGAACTCAACGATTACTTGAGGGACAAGAACCCAGATATTGTGGGTCTTACTGAAACAAAACTGAGAGAGGGAGAAGACCTGATGAAGGTTGGAGAAGGGAAATATAACGTTTGGAAAAGAAATAGAGTAGGTAAGATGGGAGGAGGAGTGATGTTGCTGGTTAAAAAGATATAAAGGTGGATCAAGTGAAAAAGGTATGGGAAAGGCAGAAGTGCTAAAGATCAGAGCAGAAACTAATGAAGGAAAAAGAGGCACTACATAGTGGTGTACGTACCACCTAAGACAAATGCATGGTCAGTACAGGAATATGAAGAAATGATAAGTGATACAGGAACATGTCTGGAAGAAATGTTGGGTGGCTGTGAACGAACTATAATGATGGGAGATTTTAATTGTAAAGAGGTGTGTTGGGAGGACTGGTCAATGGAAGGATCAGAGACAACATGGGGAAATACACTATTGACACTGGCAATGGAAAATGTGTTAACTCAGTGGGTCAAAGAAGATACTAGGTTTGGAGGAGAGGGAGCATCGTCAAGACTGGACTTGGTCTTTAGTACAGAGCCAATGGTCATTGAGGAGATGAGGGTGGAGTGCCCTTTAGCAAAGAGTGATCATGCAGTTTTGGAGTTCAAGGTGATAGACGAAGAGAAATCTAGAAGAAATGAAGAATATAAAGTGGGAAGATGGAATTATGCCAAGACAGATTTTGGAAACCTAAAGAAATTCTTTCAAGAGACAAATTGATGAAATTCAAGAGTGCTAAGGAGCAAATGAAAAGTGGAAGGAATTTATAAAAATATACAAAGAAGGTGAGAAAAATTTGTACCAATAAGACAACATAGAGAAGTTGGAAAGCAGGACTGGTTTAACGATAGATGTGAAAAGGCTAGAACAAGAAAAGAGGATGCATGGAAGAGGTGGAGAAGGAAAAGACGGATTAAGCAGTGGAAAGTTACAAAAGAGCAAGAAATGAATATGTGTTGATTAGAAGAGAAGAAAGAAAGAAACAAGAAAAGGATATAATTGATAAATGTAAAGACCAACCAAGGCTTTTTTACAGACATGTGAACAACAACATCAAAAATAGAGAAAGTATTGAAAGTTTAGAAGTAAATGGAGTATACAGTGAAGATCCCAGGAAATGGCAGAGGCTATGAATGGATGCTTTCGGAAGGTATTCACAAAGGAGACTGCTTTTGACAAACCACTGGTAATGGAACAGAAAGGGATTATGAAGGAGTTTCAAGTAACGGTGGAGGAGATCAAGAACATGATGGGGAGTTTAGAAGTGAGAAAAGCTGTGGGACCTGATGGGGTATCAGGATGGATTTTAAGAGAATGCAGGAGCAATTGGCAGAAAAAGTTTGTGAAGTAATTGATGCCTCATTAAGGGAAGGTGTAGTGCCCCAAGACTGGAAAAGAGCTAACATTGTCCCAATCTATAAATCAGGTAACAAGAGAGACCCATTGAACTATAGACCAGTGTCACTTACAAGTGTGGTAGCTAAGATGTGTGAGAGGGTGGTGAAGACTAGATGGACAGACTTCTTGGAGAAAATGACATACTTTGTGAGTGTCAATTTGGTTTTAGGAAAGGGCGTTCATGCACGACAAACCTGATATGTTACTATTCGAGGGTGATAGATGTAATACAGGAAAGAGATGGTTGGGCTGATGGAATATATCTGGATTTAAAAAAGGCCTTTGATAAGGTACCACACCAGAGACTGATCTGGAAACTTGAAATGGTAGGAGGAGTGCATGGCAGTTTACTAAAATGGATGGAAGACTTTTGGTAGGAAGAGAAATGAGAACAATAATTAAGGACAGACCATCAGAATGGGGATTGGTGGAGAGTGGAGTTCCACAGGGATCAGTGTTGGCACCAGTAATGTTCGCAGTCTACATAAATGACATGGTGGATGGGGTGTCCAGTTATGTGAGCCTATTTGCAGACGATGCAAAATTGTTAAGAAAAGTGAGATGTGACAAAGATTGCGAACTACTCCAGGAAGACTTGGACAGAATATGGAAATGGAGCTGTACATGGCAAATGGAGTTCAACACGACAAAATGCAAGAAAATAGAGTTTGGCAAGAGTGAAAGAAGAATCAGGAGTATGTACAAGATAGGAAATGAAGACATAAAACCAGTCATGAAGAAAAGACCTTGGGGTGACAATTACCAATGACCTATCGCCAGAGAGACATATAAACAAAATAATTGGAGAAGTATTGAACTTATTGAGGAACATAAGAGTGGCGTTCGTATATCTAGATGAAGAAATGATGAAGAAAATAATTACTGCAATGATAAGACCGAGGCTTGAATATGCAACAATACAGTGGGCTCGAACTTAAAGAAACACATAAGGAAACTAGAGAAAGTACAGAGGGCTGCAACGAAAATGGTGCCTGACTTAAGAGATTTGACTTATGAAGACAGACTGAAAAGAATGCAACTTCCAACCCTGGAAAACAGAAGAGAAAGGGGAGACCTGATAGCAATATACAGAGTGATGATTGGCATGGAAAAATGGATAGGGAAGATCTGTGTATGTGGAATGGAAGAATGTCGAGAGGGCATGGGAAAAACTAAAATGGCCACTTATAGGAGAGATGTGAAAAATATAGCTTCCTCATAGAAGGGTGGAAGCATGGAATAGTTTAGACGTGGAAGTGGTCAACGCAAGGAATATTCATGATTTTAAGAAAAAGCTGGACATTAATAGATATGGAGACGGGACAACACGAGCATAGCTCTTTTCCCGTATGTTACAATTAGGTAAATACAATTAGGTAAATACACACACACACACACACACACACACACACACACACACACACACACAGACACACACACAAATACAGCACAAACATACACATAAACAGTAAAAAAATCAAATAAAATCAAACTAAAGAAACCCCAAAACCTAAATAATCCTCTAGCAATCCAACTACAACATACAGCAGGCCAACAATCCCCCCCCACACATACAGAATCTTAAACCAAATACATAATACATAAACAACTAAAGCACCAAGTAACATCCCCAACTCACTTCAGCACATCATAAGTGTCCACAAGAGCAATGAATCCACAGGGGAAGGCAATGGCAAAGGAGATGAAGGCTGCCAGCTCCCCATCTGAGGCCTCAGACTGGATGATGTTCAGGGTGTCTGCCAGTCGAGACCTCCACCTCAGGGATGCTTCTTTTAGACTCAATTCCTCACCTGTCTCCTTGTGCTTTAGTGTCTGAGAAAAGAAGGAAAGAGAAAAAGTAGAGAGACAGTTGTGAACAAGCAGCACAAAAGAAAAAAAGCAAAGAATAATGGAACAGGAATGAGGGAGGTGAAAGATGCAGGAAGAACGAGTTGACAAAATTTAATGTAAAGAAATGACAACCAGCAAGTGGGAAGAAAGTAAGAAGTCATTCTAGATATGTAATCATGTCCAATCAGTTTGTCATGGTCATTGGAGAAGACAGATATAATTAACCCCTCAGTACCATGCAGCGTGGGGGGATTGAAATAATAAACACTCTGGCCCTTAATCTTCTGACATCCACAGACTTCCTAATGCAAATAAAATTGTCTAATCATACCCAAAACTCAAGGTAAAAATGTGTCTCAGTACTGAAGGGGTTAATTAAAAGGTATAATTAAAAAAAACAGGAGCAGGAAGAAGGAAAGAGAGCAAAAGCCATGACAGTTATAAACAAGGAGAGTGTGCTAAGACAGGAAAGTAAAGTAAAGTGATTATAACTCACGTCTATGTGCAGGTCATCAAGTGAGGAGAAAGATGAGATGTAGGAGTGGGCGTGTGTTCCCTTCACAGGAATGTTGTACAGCTTGCCTGCCAGCACGTTGCTTGTCCCGTCAAACCCTCCTGCCACCGCCAAATGAGAACATCCATATCAGGAGCCTGACACAACACATCCCCTCAGTTAAGACTTAAGTGCTCCAAGAGCAAAAGGGCATACAAAGAATAAGAAAACAATCTAACATTCTAACAATCACATAACTCAAATGAAACAACCTCAGTTAATGTACTGGTAATGTGGTTCCCAAGAATTCAAAAGTCAGTCACCACAGCAGATAAGAGGAACAAGGATTGGGAGATATGAGACTTAAACAGAGGGTATACATATGCAATGAAGCAGATGAGTCAAACCATGGGAGAAGGAAGAAGGGAGAGCCAGATATGGAGAAGTGAAGGTCTATAACAAAAGCATCACATTTTTCTTAGGAATATTAGTATACAAAAGATGCTGACTCCTGTCAGTCTTGTTATAGAGAAAAGTTGTCAATAACAAAGAGTTCACACTGCATTCAAAATTCACAATATGCTTGGTTTTATAAATTAATTAATTTATCTATGTTTCTTTTTTGACAGTTGTATGCCATACACAGGATGACATGCATGCACACACACACACAGGACAGCAGAACAGCTAGCCTTCTGCTCCTGTTGGGGTTGCAAGGTCCAAACTGTCTCTTCCTTGTGTGAATTCAAAATCTGCATCCTTCAATTGTGGACTGCGCAAACTAGTAGCTATATCACCAAGATGCTTCACTTCTTGCCAAAATGTTGGTTCCTGTAACCAAGATCATGGATGCACTTGCTAAGTATTCTTTCAGATACTTCTTCAAGCACTCTGGAATTTCTCTCCTTACACTAAATAAAGTGCAACAATCTTAAGCTTCCTTTCAAAATGCTTCTGGCTTGTGAACTGGTGTAGTGGAGATATCACTCTCTTAATACCTGGTTAGCCATTATCAAATACTGCAATACAAGCTATTTCCTGATCTCATGGTCTGACATTCCAAATATACATATGTACAGTCATTGGGAAGTAAGAGGGTAAAACAGATGTATCTGGAGTTAACTAAAGTGATTGAAGTAGTATCTCCTAAAACAGGTATTCTGATATACCTTTTTTTCTAGTTTGGATATAAACAGCTAGGAAGCTAAAGGATCAGAGGCCCTGGAAGCTATAAGAGATACCAGACAAGAAGTAAGGGCAGAAGTGATAGCAGATGATTAGCACAGCAATGACTCACCCAGATAAGCATATTTGGAGGCAGACAGACCCCCATCAGGCCCCTGTGCTCTCCTCAGCCCAAATTCGAGCAACTTCATTTTGCGTCCTGCAGCCATGCGATAGCGGGCAGCATTGGTCGCCACCAGGCTGGTTGAGGAGAGGGAAACAGGGAAAGAAGGAAAAATCTATGAAAACCATAATGATCACAATGTGATGTCATTGGCATCTTATTTCTCAGTCAGAGGAGAAAAGAGCTAATGGTAACAAATACCAAAGATGAGTGATGTCACGAGAGTTCTGTGCTTTGATGCTAATGGCTTAAGATACAGTGTACGAGAAAAGGTACTGTTAAAGATGTATTTACAGTAAAGTGAAATGCATGTACATAGTTGTGGAGCATCTTGATGCAGAAATGGAGATAAAGTGGTACTGTAGTATGAATGTTAAGCTGTGTGAACAAGATGGTATGAAAGCTTAAGGAAAAGTCAACTGATTTCTGATGCTGCAGGTGAAAAATATGAGGAATAAGGATGAAGGAAAGTTCACCAATGCTGACCTGAAGCTGGATGAATTTAGATATGAAGACAACACATAAGTTTAACTTAAATCCTACAGACTACGACCAGATAAATGCAGTGATGACTAGATAAACACAGACACACACCTAGCATAATTGACTAAAGTAAGCAGGGTGGTCTCAAGCAGCTGGATAACAATGAGGGGTCCTTCCAGCACCAGCAATGGCACCCTGCAAAGAAGACCTCAGCTATTATCAACTTCATCATTACTGCGACTGTGCCATCAACAGACACAATCTTCTTCCTCAACACAAACAGAATAAACAGAACAAGATAGGATATAAAAGTCAAGCTAGAATTATGAATAAATATATGTATGAGTTATGAGCAAAAAATCTAAGTGGGTGAAGGACAGCATCCACACTCACCTGGGGAATACCACCTTGCCTTCATCTACAGCATACACTGTCACCTCATCAGTAGTCAGGTTTGCCAAGAACTCAAAGTATTCAGGCTCCACTGTGGGCGGCATGTTCTCTCGAAGGTATTCAATATCTGCCACAGGAAGATATGAAGACATAACAGGACTGTGTGGGGGATGAGGCAATGCTCTATCTTCTAATTTGAGTGTAGTTGTTAAGTGAATGTTAGATGGTAGACATTTACAATGTTATGGTAAGTTGTATAAAGATGGATATAGAGACAGAACTTTTCTTAGATCATTTATACGTATCTTGAAAATGCACACTCAACATCTTCACAAATTAATGCAGCTGATTCTACTGTAATACATTTTGAAATCCAACCAACTACTCTCCAAAAATTAATGAAATATGATCAATTCAAATTCTAAAGGGCTATAGAATTACAATAGCTTATGATTTTTCAACACACCATACTCTCACAAGTATTGCAGCACCCATCATCTCCCTGACTCTACACTCCCACCCACTCCTCAGCACTCTTCTTGTCCCTCTCACCAGACTCAGAGTAGCGGAAGTTCTGCAGGAAGGTCAGGCACTCCTGCAGACCAGCAAAGATGGTGAACTCTCCTTGGAAGGGATTCTTGCGGAAAAACAGGTCAAATACTGCAACGTCATCATGCTTGCCAGACTTCCAGTAGGCATACGCCATGTTAATTTGATAAAGATCTGGTCGGGACAAAGAAAGGGACTTGAGTACAGGGAATGTTAGGAACTACGTGGTGGATATAAGACAGATTAGATGAATGAGATAAAATAATGAATGGAATGGAAGTAACTCTCATGTTCCTGAAAGGGAGGGATGCATTGTAGAAAGAAACCTGATAAGGTGAAGGAGAATGTATATGAATGAAGGCATTAAACTAACAGGTCCTCTGACATAGTATTAATCTTAACCTATCTCATGACTCCTCTTTGGCTGCTCCTATTGTAAAAGACCACAACTTTCTTTGTAGCAACAGTGTAACAATAGGCATAATGCTAACACCATTGCAATGTCATTAGTAAATACTATCTGAGAAAATTCTTATCCTAGAAAAGAAAGAAAAAGATTCAATATTACATGTGGAAAGGTATCCCAAATGAAGTTCAGAACATGTGATAACATCAAATAGTACTATACAATGTACAACTTTAATACATGAGAACACCACAAGAAAGCAATAGGTGGAGAGGTGAAATTTTGTAAGTAGATTGTGAAAAATTAAGACAAAGTGAAAGTAAATTGTTGTGTAGCTGCACCATTACCATTCCCAAGGTGCCAAGCCACAATAATGGAGTCACCCAACACTTGTGGCTCTGTCTGAATAACAGTGTCTGACACAGATTTAAGTCGTTGTGTTGCCAAAGCTGCTTGTGCAGTGCAGAAACAGAATTTCACACTAAATAAATATCAAGAAGCAGTTTGTACATTTATATGCCTCTGATCATGCGTGCCACTATCCCGCTAAACCTCCCTCCACCTTCCCTCCAAGAAGTCTTAGGGAAGAAAAAGACGCTTTGAAGTGATACCGTAACCTTGACGAAGCCAGACAGAGGCAGTAACGTATACCAACGCAGCGGATCACATGGACAGACGGTAATAAGCAAATTATCTCAAGGACTTAGTGTTGACCAAATTTCTGCCTTGAATACAGGCCAATCTTAATCCTGGCCAGGCAGCAGCAGCAAGACAACCATTAGTCATGAAGACGAAAAAAAAAGAAAAAAAAAAAAAACGTTACAAGAAGACCATTATTTTAGTCTTTCATTAATTGATCCATGAAAGTGCCCTAGAGAGCTTGTCGGGCCACACAATGGCTGTCATGTGGTCGTGTGTCATCTCGTCAGTTCAAACTCTCATAAGAACGTGAACAATTTCTTCACAAACAAATTCATGACTGTTTTGACGCATTCAAAACGATCAATAAATTCACTCGGAACAACTCGCTCTCTGCAGGAAAGGTGACTGCTTAACAGTGGTTATACGGGACAAGGTCAAACGTAGAAAAAAAATATTATTGTAATTCAATCTCGTACCTTTTTTACCCTAGCTCGTGATTATGATCCTTATGATAATGACATCAAGGACCTCATCAACCTCCCCATACACCATTAAAAAAGGTGAATGAACAGCGCAACTATAATAAGGCTTATCTACTGAGCTAACACGACGACTCATTCCTCTAGTGCCACTCCAGCTAACCGCGGCATCGTGTGGCAAGTCTTCGTTCCTGCCCGACATCCAAACTTCGTGTAGGAATATGTTTTTATTTATTCATATTTTTTCATGAGAACTAATCTCACCGTTTTTTCCTGATAATGGACAAACAAACAAAACAAAAACCAACAACTCTACAGTGCGTGCGTGTCGTGCGTGGCAAGGGTTCATTATGCGCTGAAAGGTCAAGGCAAATTTTAATATGTTTTGTTGGTATGCAGATTAAAACGAATTTCTAAGTGTTGATTGGTAGTCAGAAGTGCCCCTAAAATGTTAAACAAGTAAAGAAGAGGGGGAGGAGGATGGAAGGGGAGGGGAGGGGTGGGAGAGGGAGAGGGGGAGGGGGAGGGAGGCGACGATGATGATGATGATGATGATGAACACAATCCAGTAAATAGATAAACTACAAATAACAGTACAGACGAGTGATTGATGTCCGTAATATAAGCAGTTCAATAATCTTCTCTGGGCCACACTTACCATACATCGCAGACAGCTATTGTTCTACCTACACCCACGTGCCCACGCCTTCACTGGGTGGTGGGGAGAGTCCATCGATAACAGTCACTAGGCTCTACTATATAAGATGTTTTACTCAGATAAAGAACACAAAACATGATAAGAAGGGAACCCGATCATTTTTTCTCTCCTCGGAGGATAACATAATGGACTTGGGTGCAGTAAACAGAAAAGAGAGACGCAATCTATAGTGATGTAAAAGAATATATTGGAACTTCTACACTATCGGTAAACATCTTATAAAGTTCCCACCAACAAAACGTCACATTTCTTTCCTTATAATCTACACCAGGTCATGTTTGGCTTCAGGAATTTAAAATATGGAAAATTATTACTGTTTTTCGGGCTTATTAAACAACAGCAACAAGGAAGCATGCACATCACCTCATCACCTTTGTATTAAATGACGCAAGATCATATTCAGTTCATAAGATTGTGAAGAGAAGGGAAGTATTTTCGGATATTCCTTTTTTTTACCTGACTAGTGAATGATCGAACAAAAGAAGGAATAGACGGAGTTAATGCAGAAAGATGCCGGGATGTGAGAGGCAGCGAATGACGGGCATAGAAACGGCAGTGTGGACTGGAGGTCTAGTGATGACAGACCGGACAGCAGGGTGATGATGGTGATGATAAATAGAAGGAAAGAGATATGGATGGAAAAACAGACAGATAGACTGACTGATAGATGTAGACATACTTATAGATTAACATATGGAATCACGTAGACAGACACAGATAGATAAATAGGTAGATTTAGTGATATATAAATAGATAGAAAGCTAGATACTCGGATGTAGTTAGTTGGATACATGATACACATAACAACAGGCACAGCAAAGTATACATAAATTGATAAATATATTACTTCAACTCACCACCACAAGGTCATGCAGTGGTGATAAGAAACAGAGGGTGAGATTTGACCAGAACAATGTGCCTGATGGTGATAGAGGCAGGATGGATTGATTGGGCGTATTCTGAATTCTTCTACTCTCTCAGACTCTCACCATGGTTATTTTCAAAGGCTACAAATATGACTAACCAAGTTCTCACGATCGTTTCTCCAATTGGTAATGAGGAAATCTTGTTAATCTGTCACTAGAAACGTAAAAACATCCTCGAAAGCCCATGTAACTTCATTTAGAGCATTCAGAAACTACTGGAGGTGCGGCAGATATGAGTTTATTTCAGAAAGTCAAGGAAGGTCGGGGTGTGTGGCTGCGTGACTGCGGTGATGGCGATTGGTGACAGGGATACAATTTCCTCTGCTGACGTTTGGATGCTGACCTGCGTGACCTTCTCCACCACCACCTCTGCCTGACGTTTGGATGCTGACCTGCGTGACCTTCTCCACCACCACCTCCGCCTGACCGTCAGTAATCAAAGAGCAGTCAGCCAAGGGACAGTTTTTTTTTTTTTTTTTTTTTTTCTTTCTTCATCATATATCAGTTTCTATTTCGTCCTCTGTCGTGTAAGCAAGTTATCATCGTTGTTTTATATGTTCAGTAAGTATTCATTTGTGCGAGAAAAGTTATATTACTTCCAAAATTGAGATATAATCTAGAAAATCTCAGTATTTTACGCTAAGCGCGAAGTACACACACACACACACACACACACACACACACACACACACACACACACACGGCCCGGTAGCTCAGTGGTTAGAGCGCTGGCTTCACAAGCCAGAGGACCGGGGTTCGATTCCCCGGCCGGGTGGAGATATTTGGGTGTCTCCTTTCACGTGTAGCTCCTGTTCACCTAGCAGTGAGTAGGTACGGGATGTAAATCGAGGAGTTGTGACCTTGTTATCCCGGTGTGTGGTGTGTGCCTGGTCTCAGGCCTATCCGAAGAACGGAAATAATGAGCTCTGAGCTCGTTCCGTAGGGTAACGTCTGGCTGTCTCATCAGAGACTGCAGCAGATCAAAACAGTGAATTACACACACACCGCGTAGTGTAGTGGTTAGCACGCTCGATTCACAATCGAGAGGGCCGGGTTCGAGTTCCGGGAGCGGCGAGGCAAATGGGCAAGACCCTGTTCACCTAGCAGTAAATAGGTACGGGATGTAACTCGAGGGATTGTGGCCTCGCTTTCCCGGTGTAGAGTGTGTTGTGGTCTCAGTCCTACCCGAAGATCGGTCTATGAGCTCTGAGGTCGCTCCGTAATGGGGAAGACTGGCTGGGTGACCAGCAGGCAACCGAGGTGAATTACACACACACACACACACACACACACAGAGAGAGAGAGAGAGAGAGAGAGAGAGAGAGAGAGAGAGAGAGAGAGTGTTTATTTATCAGAATACCTTGTCTATATTTCTTATCTGTATTGATTTTTTTTTCATTGTTATAACTATTATGTGGACTATAGCTATTAGATGGAGAATTTTGTAAAAAAAAAAAAAAAAAAAAAAAAAAGTTTATATTTGTAAGATATATTATATCTATCATCTATGTGTAAGGAAGTTAGGAAAGGAAGGAAACATTTACTCGGGTCAATCAGTGGAGAAAGAGGACAAACACTAATGAGCCTGAGTAGCGGTAGGCAGTGGTTGAGGGATCAGCGCCTACCCTTGAGGGAGGAACGGCTAGAGACAGGTAGGACTGAATTTGTATACTGTGCTATTCAGTTTTCTCTGTACTCAAAGCCAGGTAGTGAACAGACTTTCTATCACCTGCTGGGAACTTCATAAACCTATTACATCTTACACTTTTATCTAACTTTTAATCTAAAGGCAAAAAAAAAAAAATAATAATAATATTAAAAAGGAAACTGAAAAGGGAAACAGAAAAGACCTATTAAGATGCTTGTGCCCCAATAAAAGGAAAGAAACAAAATGATTATTCAAAATTGTAGAAGCGTCTTGGTCTGCGAAGTGCAATTGTGAAGTTATTCATACTCTCACTATCAAAAATTTAATATAATAAACAAATTGAAATACATGTTAATCGTTACGCAATCAAACAAAATTCCCAGAAGGCTGTGCTCAAACTTGCTGACCGTCTCTCTCTCTCTCTCTCTCTCTCTCTCTCTCTCTCTCTCTCTCTCTCTCTCTCTCTCTCTCTTTTCTTTTTAGTATTGTGAATTGTCGCATATCGCAGAGGAAAAAGTACAAATTCTGTTTTACGTTACAATTACAATCTCTTAATTTTGTTGTAACTCCTCGGTCCATGCGTAACATTGCCTTCCTGCTCTGTAACGCTTGTTTCTTCATTGTCTTCCTGCTTTGTAATGCTCGTTTCTTCATTATCTTCCTGCTATGTAATGCTTGTTTCTTCATTATCTTCCTACTTTGTAATGCTTGTGTCTTCATTATATTCCTGCCTGCTTTACAATGTTTGTTCCTTCAATATATAAAGATATTCTGTACTATGTTCACGTACTTCGCGAGTGACGAAAGCAACCTCACCTATTTCCGAAAGAAGTCAAATCACTAAACCACCAAGAGAAAAGATTATTGCCTCTGCTGATCAAATGTGGCTGACTTTTACTTCTTACAGCTCCTCAATCAGTTATCCACCATGTTTGTTTACCCTCAGGTGGAAATAAAAGCTGCATACTAATCTGGAACTGGTGGTGGTCGAGGTGGCGAAGAGTTAAGGGTGACATCGAGGTAGAGCAGCAATGGTAGTAGTCCTGGTGGTGGTGACAGACTGGCAGGAAATATAAAGCTCGATGAAGGAAGTACGGTGATAAAATATGCGCTCGGTAAAAATTTCAAGTCATTCCAGAATATTGTTGCCCTGCGTGGCGTGTCGATAATACACTGCACTGATCACGCCTCCTTCAGTAAACTGCCTGATGGAGAGAGAGAGAGAGAGAGAGAGAGAGAGAGAGAGAGAGAGAGAGAGAGAGAGAGAGAGAGAATGGTAAGCAGTGGGAAAATAAGTCAGAAAGATATAATGAAAAAAAAAAAAACTCAACCAGAAAGAAAAGAATAGCATACAACTTCCAGATAAATGTGACCTACAATCTAATATGATGAAAAATAAATAAAACATGAAAAAATCTGAATTCAGACACAAAATGGAGGACTGTTTGCACTAGAGAGAGAGAGAGAGAGAGAGAGAGAGACGTGACAAAGGGGCATAAATCCAGGTCTGCGTCACAGCTTCAGGTCGCGTCACCATAAAGTTACATTCTTCAGCTCATGAGAGCGTCATAAGCTTGGTGCAGAGGAGATTTCTGCGTCACGCTCTGCAGGGTCCCAGCAGGGTCCCGCGTCAGGATACTCAGTGCACAAAGATGAATTGCTAACCTCAACCACGGGAGCCTTCCACTAGGTATAGGAGCATATTCTGAAACGGGTATGGCTGCGCCTAAACTATTTTCAGAAAGGCTCTAGTTTACTTTTTTACTTATTCTTTGATGTGAGGGAAAGGCTAGCCACGGGCAGTAAAAACTATTAAAAAAAAAAGTCCACTAAACGGACAAAAGAATTAAGCGAGAGAATGTGATAAATGTCTTGAAACTTCCCATGGATAGATGAAGTACAGAAGCAGGCAGATAGTGCAGAGTTTATCCGAGAAAGCTATGAATAATCGAGATTACTTGTTAACTCTTGCGTTAGAGAACAAAAGTTACACGAATTTTTAAATATCTTTATACGGTTCTAAAGACGGATCAACAAGATTTTTACACTACAAGCAGGAGAAACAGTCTTGAGAACACGGTTAATCTTAAATTATCTCTGTAGCCTTTGAGGTGAGAGGGCAAAGCGTTTCTGAATACAAAATACATACAATAAGCAATGTGCTCTGTATCGACTAGTTATCATTATCGACGTAAATATCGTTAACTTGTGTGGCGGTGTTCATGTACCTAATGCATTGATTTATACAGTTATCTTGAATTCACATATCTGTTTTGTTTACTTATTGATCCACTTATTCATTCATTTCCCTACTTAATACTTTATTATATTTCTATTTAATTTTCTTCTTACGAAGCTAAAATCAATCAATTAAACTTTTCCTCTGCCTACAGTTTTATTGCCGCTCAGTTATATCATTTACGTCTACTTTAACAAAATACCTACTGCCACAGACACACAAAGTTTAATACTGTAACAAGAAGTAAAATTTTGTCAAGGGCAACTATATTTCTTACATGGAGCTTGAAAAAATAGGTGTGTGTGTGTGTGTGTGTGTGTGTGTGTGTGTGTGTGTGTGTGTGTGTGTGTGAGAGAGAGAGAGAGAGAGAGAGAGAGAGAGAGAGAGAGAGAGAGAGAGAGAGAGAGAGAGTCTACCAGCACTGAGGGTTAAGTCATCAGAAGTAATAAGGACAAAGCATTCTAGAACACTTTTCCACCGCACCTCTCGCTACTAGTTTCGAAAGGTTCAGGTTGAAGTTACAATGGATTTAAAGGGTGTTTTTACAGCTGTAGTGACATACTAACAAGATTTCTGCAGCAACAATAGCTGACACACTCTAGATAACCCAGCTAATTATATCTAGAGCAAAGCGTTTCAGAATACGGGCATTTGCATACGATGATAGTGGTGGTAGTGGTTGTATACTGTAGTGGTTAAAAAAGCAGTGTAAGCGGCAACAGAGGCAGTAGAGGTAGTAGTACACTGCTATAAATATAAAGGCGAAGAAGGGAGAAGCAAAGGTCAGATAGGGGTAGCGTAAATAAAGGGAGGCCCCACGCTACGGC